>NC_084634.1:11465408-11487908 GCF_033978795.1 Nerophis ophidion | reverse complement strand
AGGTCCTGGGTTCGATCCTGCACTCGGGATCTTTCTGTGTGAAGTTTGCATGTCTTCCCCGGGACTACGAGGGTTCCCTCCGAGTACTCCGGCTTCCTCCTACCTTCCAAGACATACACCTGGGGATAGGTTGATTGGCATCACTAAATTGGCCCTAGTGTGTGAATGTGAGTGTGAATGTTGTCCGTCTATCTGTGTTGTCCCTGCGATGAGGAGGCGACTTGTCCAGAGTGTACCGCGTTGAAGGGAATAAACGGTAGAAAATGGATGGATGGATGGATGTTGGCAGTTCGCCATTTAAGATGTGGTTGGAAAAGCTTTCGAGTGTTTCCTCAAACCGCCGCATTGGTGATCCGCAACTGCCACAACACATTAGTTTATCATCATTAAAAATTACAATTTTAATATAACCAAAACAATAATCAAAATGACACCATGGCTAAAATCTAGGTAACATAACTACAAACTTAACCAACGTGAACACAGTAGATTTAAGCATAAAATAAAACAGAACAAACAACAAATGTAGAAACACATTTTTTACACTGGAGTTCAGGATGCGCATCATGCCGTCAACAAACTGGTGATGTGTAAAGTAACCCACCCTTGGTCCCGACATAATGTTTATATGTATATGTATGGATATGTATATGTATATAACTTAAAAACATTAGTAATTATAAAAAATACATCCCTCTGTCAAAATGTAAAAATAGAGATAAAGGCATTATGTCATGAAAAAAACTAATAACTTGATAATAATGAATAAAAAAACTGTTTATCTATATATATATATATATATACATATATATATATATATGTCTTGATTGGATTATCCAGAGAATAGTGCTCGATACCGTGGTAGAGCGCAATATGTAGGTGTGGGAAAAATCACAAGACTACTTCATCTCTACAGAACTGTTTCATGAGGGGTTCCCTCAATCATCTCCTGATGATTGAGGGAACCCCTCATGAAACAGTTCTGTAGAGATGAAGTAGTCTTGTGATTTTCCCCACACCTACATATATATATATATATATATATATATATATATATATATATATATATATATATATATATATATATATATATTTACACACACATTTTGGAGCCCCTGCCTCGAAAGAAAATGTTTGCCTTAGTGCCCTTCCAACTTGCCTTGGTAACCTAAAATATGGGCCCTCATTCAAAGCAACACTTGCCTTGACTTTAAAAGTAAACATTCGCCTGTGAAAGTATATACAGTATAGGCGTACTGTGGTCAAACCTTCTTGTCCTTGTCAGTGGTCTACCAGCCGCTTATGATCAGGATTCCTGTTAGGCCAGCAGAGAAGGCCTTGCTGGTGAAGTATAATTGCAGCGAATAAAGATATTCAATAGGGTTCTTGTTGTGGTTTAGTCGTATTGTGGGTTCAATTCAAATATATTTGAAGTTACATGAAGTTCTGATGGACTTCGTCAGACACTGTTCCAGGATTCTGACTTGATCTCAAATTTGATAATAGTCTCATTTCTCGTTTGAGACATGTTCGTACTGAAAATCTCATATCTGTATTGCCTGTGTTGTCTTCCATGTACTGTGTGCACTTGCATGTCTGTTCTCACCAACATTTTGACCATCAGGTTTTCCGGAATGGGTAACCTGCTAAAAGTCCTTACAAGGGATATAGAGAACTGTCCCCACTTTTTCCTGGACTTTGAAAGTAAGTCTGGCAGAAAAGAGAACAATGCGAGTAAGAAGTTTTCTCTGTGTGGGGGTGCAGTTTGTCTCTTGTCTCAAATCTTCCTGCCTTCTTTGGTCCGGTCTTGACGGGCAACTTTTTCGCTTGGCATGTTGTGTTTCTTTAATAGCTTTTAACATCACTTGAACTTTTCTTCCCTTCTCTTCCTCCTTTGTGTCTCCCCCCATTTTCTCTCTCTTTTGCAGACGCCAAATGGGGAATCTGTTAAAAGTTCTCACTTGCACAGAGCTCCAACAGGGGCCAAACTTTTTCCTTGACTTTGAAAGTGAGCATAGCGTTCCTTTCTGGTTTCCTCTTTCACCCCCTTCTTAGAGGTCCAGGGTCAGCGTCTTGAGCTTCTCATTGGCTGACGTCTCTTTTGTTTAGTGATGTTTTTAAAGCAACATTTGTACCTAATGATTTATGTACCCTTTCACTCAAATTGGAGCTGATCCTTGACCTCTGCTTTCTCCTTTTACTCATTATGTATGCATGTTCTGTTATCAAAATGTCCCTCACTTGAGCAGTACCGTAGATCCCTGCTGTTAACAGGCTAGACCACCAGCAAATAATAAATACATCTGAATAATGGTCACATCCATAACTAGATTGTGCAGTTCCGTTAGGAATTGCATGTGAATGCCAAATGTGCGCGAGCAGAACTGAAATTCCTCAATGTCCATGTTGAGTGGAGTGTGTAGACGGTGGAACTGTTCGAATCAGGGCTATGTAGAGGTTTGTATATTGCCTATTCATTAACAATTGAGAAAATTCTTGGTAATTCCGGGTTATTAGGGAATATTCGGAACCGAGAAACATGCTGGCTTGAATGTCCGGGTTGAGTGGAGTGTGTAGATGGTGGAATGGTTGGAATCGGTTCAGAAATGTGGGATATGGAGAAGTTTGTATATTGCCTATTCATGGTAATTGGTAAATGGTAAATGGGTTGTACTTCTATAGCACCTTTCTACCCCTTTTCAAGGAGCCCAAAGTGATTTGACAGTATTTCCACATTCACACACACATTCACACACTGACTTATTAACAATTGGGAAAATTCTAGGTAATTCCGGATTACCAGGGAAATTTCGTAACCGGGAAACATGTTGCCTTGAATGTCCAGAGTAAGTGGAGTGTGTGGATGGAGGAACGGTTGTAATCGGTTGAGAAATGTGGAATATGAAGAAGTTTGTATAGTGCCCATTCATTAACAATTGGGAGGAATTATTGGTAATTCTGGGTTATCAGGGAATTTTAGAAACTGGTAAGCATGCTGGCTTGAATGTCTGGGATGAGTGGAGTGTGTAGATGGTGGAATGGTTCGAATCGGTTGAGAAATGTGGGATATGGAGAAGTTTGTATATTGCCTATTGATTAACAATTGGGAAAATTATTGGTAATTCCAGATTATCAGGGAAATTTTGTAACCGGGAAACATGCTGGCTTGAATGTCAGGTATGAGTGGAGTGCATAGATCGGTTGAGAAATGTGGGGTATGGAGAGTTTCGTATATTGCCTATTCATAAACAATTAGGAAAATTATTGGTAATTTCGTATTATCAGGGAAATTTCGTAACCGGGAAACATGCTGGCTTGAATGTCCGGTGTGACTGTAGATGATGGAACGGTTCGAATGATGGAACGGTTCGAATCGATTGAGAAATGTGAGATATGGATAGCTTTTTTTATTGCCCATTCATTAACAATTGGGGAAATTCTTGGTAATTCCGGGTTATCAGGGAATTTTAGAAAACTGGTAAGCAAGCTGGCTTGAATGTCCGGGATGAGTGGAGTGTGTAGATGGTGGAATGGTTGGAATCGGTTCAGAAATGTGGGATATGGAGAAGTTTGTATGTTGCCTATTCATTAACAATTGGGAAAAATCTTGGTAATTCCGGATTATCAGGGAATTTTAGGAACTGATCAGCATGCTGTCTTAAATGTCCAGGGAGAGTGCAGTGTCCAGATGGTGGAATGGTTCGGATCGTTTGGGAAATGTGGGATATGGAGCGGTTTGTATATTGCTGATTCATTAACAATTGGGAAAATTCTTGGTAATTCCAAATTATCAGGGAAATTTCGTAACCGGGAAACATGCTGGCTCGAATGTCCGAGATGAGTGGAGTGTGTAGATGGTGGAATGGTTCGAATCGGTTGAGAAATGTGGGATATGGAGAAGTTTGTATATTGCCTATTGATTAACAATTGGGAAAATTATTGGTAATTCCAGATTATCAGGGAAATTTTGTAACCGGGAAACATGCTGGCTTGAATGTCAGGTATGAGTGGAGTGCATAGATCGGTTGAGAAATGTGGGGTATGGAGAGTTTCGTATATTGCCTATTCATAAACAATTAGGAAAATTATTGGTAATTTCGTATTATCAGGGAAATTTCATAACCAGGAAACATGCTGGCTTGAATGTCCGGTGTGACTGTAGATGATGGAACGGTTCGAATCGATTGAGAAATGTGAGATATGGATAGCTTTCTTTATTGCCCATTCATTAACAATTGGGGAAATTCTTGGTAATTCCGGGTTATCAGGGAATTTTAGAAAACTGGTAAGCATGCTGGCTTGAATGTCCGGGATGAGTGGAGTGTGTAAATGGTGGAATGGTTGGAATCGGTTCAGAAATGTGGGTTATGGAGAAGTTTGTATGTTGCCTATTCATTAACAATTGGGAAAAATCTTGGTAATTCCGGATTATCAGGGAATTTTAGAAACTGGTCAGCATGCTGGCTTAAATGTCCAGGGAGAGTGCAGTGTCCAGATGGTGGAATGGTTCGGATCATTTGGGAAATGTGGGATATGGAGCGGTTTGTATATTGATGATTCATTAACAATTGGGAAAATTCTTGGTAACTCCAAATTATCAGGGAAATTTCATAACCGGGAAACATGCTGGCTTGAATGTCTGGGATGAGTGGAGTGTGTAGATGGTGGAATGGTTCGAATCGGTTGAGAGATGTGGGATATGGAGAGCTTCGTATATTGCTGATTTATTAACAATTGGAAAAAGTCTTGCTAATTATGGTTTTTTAGGGAATTTTCGGAACCGGGAATCATCCTGGCTTGAATGTCCGGGTTGAGTGGAGTGTGTGGATGGTGGAATGGTTCGAATCGATTGGGAAATGTGGGATATGGAGAGGTTTGTGTATTGCCTATTAATTAACAATTGGGAAAATTCTTGTTAATTACGGATTATCAGGGAAATTTCGTAACCGCAAAACATTCTGGCTTGAATGTCCGAGATGAGTGGAGTGTGTAGATTGTGGACTGGTTCGAATCAGTTTGTATATTGCCTATTAATTAACAATTGGGAAAATTCTTGGTAATTCTGGATAATCGGAGAAATTTCATAACCGGGAAAGATGCTGGTTTGAATGTTTGGGATGAGTGGAGTGTGTGGATGGTGGAACGGTTCCTATCGGTTGAGAAATGAGGGATATGCACTCAATTGTATTCAGCCCATTCATTTTCATCCATCCATCCATTTTCTACCGCTTATTCCCTTTTGGGGTCGCGGGGGGTGCTGGCGCCTATCTCAGCTACAATCGGGCGGAAGGCGGCCATTCATTGTCAATGGGCAGAAATTCTGGGGAAAAGTTTGGGAAATGGAAAACATATTTTCGCCTTCACAATCCAAGGTTAGTAGTGTGTGGATGGTTGATAGGTTCAAATTGGGTAAAAAATGGCACAGGAATTTGAGTTGTAGAACTTTGAAAGTGTTGATTCATCTAATTGGGTTTTTCCTGTAAATGTGCAAATTTTGGAGCAAAACCAGGAATTTAAAAAAAAAGATGTAAAGGCATGAGAAATGTCCACGGAAATTCGGGCCAATTTTCAAACCTGCACAGGTCCCACATTTCTCACCCGATTTGAATCGTTCCACTTTCAACACATTCCGTTACATCCAGGAGATTCAAACTCCCATTTTTCATGTTCAGAAAAACTCCAGGAATTACCGGTTTTCCAAAGGACTACTTCCCCCGCTTTGCCCAGCTTTTCATTCCACACTTTTCCAATTGTCTAAACATTCCACTTAGTTTTTTTTTTTTACAAATTCTCAATTTTCCCAAAATTCCAGGAATTCCGAAATATCAATTCTCTTATTACGAAGTGTTGCTATGTCAACTTTTCCCGACCCATTCATATCCTCTAAGACAATTGTGGTAATATCTATATTTTTTTTACTTCCCAATTTCCCCGAGATTTCCAAATTTCCAGGTCAAAGTTTCAAAGTTCTCCATATCCCACGATTTTTGCCACCATCCACACACTTCACTCTTCCCACACCTTGTTGTCTGGTTTGGAAAATTCCCTGATTACCCGGGATTGCCAGGAATTTTCCCCCATCAAAAACAAATGAGCAATATGAAATCCTCTTCCTATCCCACAATTATTTTCCAATTCTAATTGTTGTAACTTCCACTCGCCATTCCAGCATTTCAGTTCCACTCGGGCACAGTATTCACACATGATTTAGTTTCGTGTGTCTCTCAATTCTTACCAACATAGGTTTTCTTGAAAACATCAAATAAACTGGCCAATTTTCAAAGTGAAAAAGCAAAAAGAAAATGTTTTCCCTGAAAACAGAAATTGACTAAAAAAAAACAAATGAAAGCAAATACTAAATGATTAATACACAGGGATCTACTGTATACATGAATTGTTTGAAAACAATTAATTTAACAGCCCTAATTCTCTTCATTCCTAATGAATACATGTTGTCCACACCTGTCTGCTTTGTGACGCCTTGTTTAGATGCACAGCCCACAGAAGGAGAGTGTGAAGTATGGAACCAAGTGAACTCTGTTCTCCAGGACTCTGAAAGCATCCTTTCAGGCCTCCAGGCGTACAAGGGAGCCGGACAGGAAATCAGAGATGTAAGGAAGCCCCCACAACCTGCTAGATGTACCTTATTTTCTGGACAATAGTATATAAGTATATATAAGCCGCACCCACTAATTTTTTGAAAACTTTTTTCCATATTTCACCCGCACCTGACTTTAAGTCGGAGATATATACGTTGTGAAATTAGTTATTTACTCAGAAATATTCTGTAAATGTTGATTTACATACTTTAATTGTTTCCAAAAGGTGTCTGTAACACGGCAGTAAAACGGGGAATCAAACAAAACAGAAGTCATCGTAACGGACCTTCTAGCTACGCAAGCTTACTCAGATAAACAGACTCAATAACTCCATGGTGAAGTTATGGTGAATATTCTGAGGAATTTGTGAAACTGAAACAATACAAAAATAATGCCATTGTATGTTAATAATACTAACACATACACTCGTAGACGCATTAGCTAATGCTAACGACGCTAACTTGGTTACATTACGAAAGCACGTACAAATATGCATGAAAACACTCCTACAGACGCATGGGACTGTTAAATAAGCATTAAGAGTGGCAAAAAAATCAATCCTGACACTCAGACAAATCATAGTTGATGCAGAGTATCTATTTCGTCTGTGCAGATTTACTTAAGCTCTTTTTGGCTTGTAAGTATTTGACTTAATTACATGTTATTAAAAAAACCCACTTTTCTTTTAAAGGGGAACATTATCACAATTTCAGAAGGGTTAAAACCAATAAAAATCAGTTCCCAGTGGCTTATTTTATTTTTCAAAGTTTTTTTCAAAATTTTACCCGTCCCGGAATATCCCTAAAAAAAGCTTTTAAAGTGCCTGATTTTCGCTATCTGCGAAGCCACTGTCCATTTCCCTGTGACGTCACATAGCGATGCCAATACAAACAGATTGTGGATACCACAGCAAGATATAGCGACATTAGCTCGGATTCAGACTCTGATTTCAGCGATTTAAGCGATTCCACAGATTACGCATGTATTGAAACGGATGGTTGGAGTATGGAGGCAGATAGCGAAAACGAAATTGAAGAAGAAACTGAAGCTATTGAGCGAATAGCTATTGACGCTACTCAGCCATGTTCGCCTTAGCATTGCCGGTTAAATGTGCAGATCAACGATCGGAAGTTTCGCATCATGATCAATTTAAAACCTGTCGATTGGTATGTGTTTGTTTGGCATTAAATGTGGGTGGAAGGAAACGCTGGATGGAAATACAGCTACAAATGTACATACAGCTAGCCTAAATAGCATGTTAGCATCAATTAGCTGGCAGTCATGCCGCGACCAAATATGTCCGATAAGCACATAAATCAATAACATCAACAAAACTCACCTTTGTGATTTCGTTGACTTTATCGTTGGGAATGCATCTGCTTTGAGTGTCGCAGGATATCCAGACATTCTTGCCATCTCTGTGCCATCTCTGTCGTAGCATCGCCGATAAAAACCAAACGAGGGACTTTCGCATCTCTGGACACTGGAGCAACTTAAATCCGTCGATTGGTCGTGTTTGTTTGGCATTAAATGTGGGTTGAGGGAAAGGCTGGATGCAAATATAGCTACAAATGAGGAATAACGATGCAATATGTACATACAGCTAGCCTAAATAGCATGTTAGCATCGATTAGCATGCCGTGCTAATCGATGCACATTCTACGTAAATCAACTTGAATCCGTCCCTGATCGTGTTGTTACACCCTCCGACAACACACCGACGAGGCATGATGTCTCCAAGGTACCGGAAAACAGTCGAAAAAACGGAAAATAACGGAGCTGATTTGACTTGCTGTGTGTAATGTGGTGGAGAAAATGGCGTTGACTTTGTCAAAATTCACCCATTTAGAGTTCGGAAATCGGCTAAAAAAATATATGGTCTTTTTCTGCAACATCAAAGTATATATTGACGCTTGCATAGGTCTGGTGATAATGTTCCCCTTTAAGTAATACAGAAATTGATCAGAGCTGTTTGTCTATTTTATGGAGGAATGTAGTTAATCATAGAACTGGCACCCAATGCTATTCAAAAACTATTGATTTATCTGTGTTGGCCCTGTGATGAGGTGGCGACTTGTCCAGGGTGTACTCGGCCTTCTGCCCGCATGCAGCTGAGATAGGCTCCAGCACCCTCCGCGACCCAAAAAGGGACAAGCGGTAGAAAATGGATGGATGATTTTGAATCGAGAATCAATTCTGAATTAAATCGTTACCCCCAAGGACCGAATCATGTGGTGCCCAAAGTTTCACAGCCCTAGTAAGTATGCATTGTTTTAGTTATATTATAAAACTTTCAAATGTTGTTTGGCGTGATCAATGAAGAATCCATACGAGTATAAACGCTATGGACAGATAGAAAACTGATCCGCCCTTCTACTTCCGGTTGAAAGCGCTAAATAGAAAGACCTACTCAGTGGCCTAGTGGTTAGAGTGTCCGCCCTCAGATCGGTAGGTTGTGAGTTCAAACCCTGGCCGAGTCATAACAAAGACTATAAAAATGGGACCCATTACCTGCCTGCTTGGCACTCAGCATCAAGGGTTGGAATTGGGGGTTAAATCACTAAAAAATGATTCCACCGCTGCTGCCCCGCTGCAAATTTCACCACATCTAGTGTGTGTGTCTGACAATCATTGGTACTTTAACTTTAACCCAGCCGCACATGCAACAAGCAAACTCATTCAAAAGATGGCGCCATACCACAAACAATGACCCAAAATGCAACACGGAACAACACAGGAGGTCCTTTATACCGACAGCCAGCAGACTCTATAATACATATGTTCCTTCTTGACTGCACTTAAATGTAGGATATATGTAGAATATATTTATATTATTCATATATTCTATATTATATATATATTATATTTATTATTATTATTGTCTATTGTGAGCGAACTGTGGTGCTGAATTTCCCCCAAGGATCAATAAAGCACTCTCCATTCTATTCTATTATATTCTACACCATTTCAGTGTTTTTGCACTTCCATCCATCCATCCTTCTTCTTCCACTTATCCGAGGTCGGGTTGCGGGGGCAACAGCCTAAGCAAGGAAGCCCAGACTTTCCTCTCCCCAGCCACTTCGTCCAGCTCCTCCCGGGGGATCCCGAGGCGCTCCCAGGCCAGCCGGGAGACATAGTCTTCCCAACGTGTCCTGGGTCTTCCCCGTGGCCTCCTACCGGTCGGACGTGCCCTAAACACCTCCCTCGGGAGGCGCTCGGGTGGCATCCTGACCAGATGCCCGAACCACCTCATCTGGCTCCTCTCGATGTGGAGGAGCAGCGGCTTTACTTTGAGTTCCTCCCGGATGGCAGAGCTTCTCACCCTATCTCTAAGGGAGAGCCACGCCACCCGGCGGAGGAAACTCATTTCGGCCGCTTGTACCCGTGATCTTGTCCTTTCGGTCATAACCCAAAGCTCATGACCATAGGTGAGGATGGGAACGTAGATAGACCGGTAAATTGAGAGCTTTGCCTTCCGGCTCGGCTCCTCCTTCATCACAACGGATCGATACAGCGTCTGCATTACTGAAGACGCCGCACCGATCCGCCTGTCGATCTCACAATCCACTCTTCCCCCACTCGTGAACAAGACTCCTAGGTACATGAACTCCTCCACCTGGGGCAAGATCTCCTCCCCAACCCGGAGATGGCACTCCACCCTTTTCCGGGTGAGAACCATGGATTCGGACTTGGAGGTGCTCATTTTCATCCCTGTCGCTTCACACTTGTTTTTGCACGTGTTTAATGTAAATATTTTTTATTTTAAAACAGAAAAGTATCGGCTTATGGTCCGTAATTTACTGTATTCACAGTTACCGTATTTTTCGGAGTAAAAGTTGCTCCTGCCGAAAATGCATAATAAAGTAAGAAAAACAACATACACAGTGGGGCAAAAAAGTATTAAGTCAGCCATCGATTGTGCAAGTTCTCCCACTTAAAATGGTGATCGAGGTCTGTAATTTTCATCATAGGTACTAGAGATGCGCGGCTTGCGGTCTCATCCGCGGAGTCCGCGGATAAACCGCGGGTCGGGCGGGTGGCATGACGAAAAAATCGATTTTAAACAGATTCGGGCAGGTGGCGGTTGAACCATTCGGGAATATTTATTATACATAGTTAAGGGATCGGCAACCTTTATCACTCAAAGAGCCATTTTGACCTGTGTCTCAAAGTAGAGAAGACAATAGGAGCCGCAAAACATTCTCGTGAATACCTGCTGGTGTTCAGCCAGTTAACGAGATTAAGGGCGTGCAATGAAGTCATTGCCTTTGATGCTTTTGACGTCTTCTACAACATGTACAAACTGTTCGCCAGTCCAGCAACATGTTGTATGTAGCCTCCGCAGACACACGCACATGACTGCAAGGCATACTGGGTGATACAGAGTACACTGAAGGTTGTGATATAAACAATTTTAACACTTACTAATATGCACCACACTGTGAAGACACAGCAAACATGACAAACACATTTCTTGAGAACATCTTCACAGTAACACAACATAAATACAACATAACAATTACCCAGAATCCTTTGCATCCATGACCCACGTGCGTCGGTAAGGTGGGCGGGGTTGGGGTCGCGGGGGGGTAAAATATAGTCAGAAAGAGTCATGGATGCAAAGGATTCTGGTTATTTGTTGTGTTGCGTTTATGTTGTGTTGCTGTTAGGATGTTTTCCTGTAATGTGTTTGTCATTCTTGTTTGGTGTGGCTTCACAGTGTGGCGCATATTAGTAAGAGTGTTATAATTGTTTATATCCCAACCATTAGTGTACTCTGTGTCACCCAATATGCCTTGCAGTCGTGTACGTGTATTTGCGGAAGCTGCATACAACATGTTACTGGACTGGCAAGCAGTTTGTACATGTTGTAGAAGGCGTCAAAGGCATTGGCTTCACAGCACGCCCTTATTCTCGTTAACTGGATGAGCGCCAGCAAATATTTGCGAGATTGGTTGCGGCTCCCATTGCTATCTTTACTTTGTGAAACGGGTCAAAATAGTTCTTTGAGTGGTAAAGATTGCCGACCCCTGATATATAATAACGGGCGGGGGGCGGGCGGTTGCGGTTTTGATAAAATGTTGGTTCGGGTGGATGGTGGGTGGATGACGACTTTAGTGATGCGGTTGCGGATTAAATAATTGCCTACCAAAATGAATACATGTATGATACAGCAGAGGATTGGGAGAATGTCATGTGGTCAGATGAAACCAAAATAGAACTTTTTGGTATAAACTCAACTTGTCGTGTTTGGAGGAAGAAGAATACTGAGTTGCAATCCCACTAACACCATACCTACTGTGAAGCATGGGGGTGGAAACATCAGGCTTTGGGGCTGTTTTTCTGCTAAGGGGACAGGACGACTGATCCGTGTTAAGGAAATAATGAATGGGGCCATGTATCGTGAGATTTTGAGCCAAAACTTCCTTCCATCAGTGAGAGCTTTGAATGGTTGACCAAATAGTTATTTTCCACCATAATTTACAAATAAATTCTTTAAAATTCCTACAATGTGAATTCCTGGGGGGTTTTTTTCACATTCTGTCTCTCACAGTTGAAGTGTACCTATGATGAAAATTACAGACCTCTGTCATCATTTTAAGTGGGAGAACTTGCACAAACGGTGGCTGACTAAATACTTTTTGGGCCCACATTGTCGCATTTTTGGGGGGAAATTTATTTGATAAAACCCAACACCAAGAATAGACATTTGAAAGGCAATTTAAAATAAAGAATAGTGAACAACAGGCTGAATAAGTGTACGTTATATGACGCATTAATAACCAACTGAGAAGGTGCCTGGTATGTTAACGTAACATATTATGGTAAGAGTCATTCAAATAACTATAACATATAGAACATGCTATACCTTTACCAAACAATCTGTCACTCCTAATCGCTAAATCCAATAAAATCTTATACGTCTAGTCTCTTACGTGAAGGAGCTAAATAATATTATTTGATATTTTACGTTAATGTGTTAATAATTTCACACATGGTCGCACCAAACTATGAAAAAGACTGCGACTTATAGTCTAAAAAATACGGTACATGTGACCCTCACCCAAAAGTAGTTTGACACCCCTGTTACGGGAGGAGGCTTAGGAAACAGCCCTGTGGTACTCCAGTAGTAGGGCTGATGAAGACATAAGCTTGGTGGAGATCTGGAAAGTGCAAAGTATCTGTGGATGCCAAACACGCTAAGAAGGGAGTCTGCTCACTTGTTTGATATACGTGTGCTGCTCTTTAGGCAATCCAGAACCCAGGTGACTTCATGCTCCAGGAGCGGGCCTGGAATTCCGTGTGCCCGCTGGTCATCAAACTCAAGAAGTTCTACAGTTTCTCTCTGAGGCTCGGTGTGTGCCGCAAGTTTTATAAGGCTTGCCCCCCCCCCTATACACACACACATGATCCCAATGATTGCTTCCGTGCAGAGGAAGCCCTCCAGAGTCTGCTGGAGTCCCTGACATGCCCACCCCACACGCCCACTCAGCACTTGGAGAAGGAACAGGCGCTGGCCAAACAGTTTGCCCAGATCCTCCACTTCACGCTACGCTTCGATGAGCTTAAGGTGGGGAGCGCTCCTCCCTCACGACCTCCCTTTGGACTAACTCCCCGTTTGCTTTCAGATGAGGATTCCCGCCATTCAGAACGACTTCAGCTATTACAGGAGAACCATCAGTCGAAACCGGATCAACGACATGAACGTGAGTTTTGTCCACAATACACTTCCGCTCCTTACTGATGTAACGTGCCCGCTTCAAGTAACAGTTATGCTGCAACAGGAAGAAAGGGAGTGCGGAAAAAGTGAGAGAGACAAAAACATCTTGGTGATGTTTCTGTATCAGGGGTAGGGAACCTATGGCTCTAGAGCCAGTTGTGGCGTTGTTGATCACTGCATCTCTCCCTTCCAAAGGCAAAACCTAGTAACTCGCTTCTAGCTGATTTTGGGAAAACAAAGGAAAATCAATCTATTTTGATGCTGTCTTAGAAAGATCTACAAAGTCATCAAACGTATAGATGTTTTCTTTAGCTTTCATTTTCTTGCCGATTGAGCCATGGATTGAATCTGCTCTCATGAACGTGTGCCCTTTCTCCAGATATTTGATCACAATCTCGGGTGGGCCCCATTCTGCGTTTGCACATCGGGCAAGAGCCGTGTACAGCGTCCAGTTTTTAATTTGACCTCCACAGTTATCTGCCCAAAAGAGTATGCAAGGGGAAAAATCAAGAACAATACATTTAATGAAGGTGCTTGCAACGTCCTGGGCCAATCTTCCAAATATCCCCTCGTGCCATATTATCACATAATCAGGTTGACCGTCGGCCCCCATTCGTGCAAATGTCTCATTAAAGACAATAAGGCGACTGACAAAGAAGCTCCGATTGGTCCCTTGAGATACTAGGTTTTTCTGTTGTATCTACGCGGTTATGTGGTAGTTGCTAGGTCCTGCCATGCGCGTGACAGCTTACTCACGGAACAAATTACAATATGGCATACACTAATGTAAAGCATATCACCTAGGAACTCCAAAATTATTATCCGCTCAGTTTTGACCAAAATTGAGTTACTGGGTTTTGCCTTTGGACGGGAGAGATGGCTCTCAGATACATCTTAGCTGACATTGCTTAACACAATAAGTATGAATACATTTGCTGGTAATCACAGTGTTAAAAATAATGTCTAAATTATAAAACATTCTCATGCATTTTAATCCAATCATGAATTTTCTATCACACCTGTTCAAGAAGTTGCATTATTGGTAATAAGTATCATATTTGTTATTGGTTAGCTTCAGAATAAAAATGTTATTAAAAATAATAAGGGACTTATTGTACTCTAAACATGTTGTTATTCATTAAAAATGCATGCATTTAGTTGTATTCAGTGTTAAAAAATATTATATGGCTCTCACGGAAATACATTTTAAAATCTTTGGCTTTCATGGCTCCCTCAGCCAAAAAGGTTCCCTACCCTTGTTCTATATGCTTTAGAAAATGGGAGAAGATGAGCAAAACACTCTTTGCTGAAATTGTGATCTTAGCAAAAGACAGTAAAAAAAATGTGGAATCTTCCAACAAGACAGCACAAATTTTTGAACCAGACTTGCAGAGGGTAGGGGTCAGACTTGTACAGGTACCAATATTTATGTACATTTTGACACTTCTCCAAGTGAAGGAACCCCAACAAAAATGTCATTATTGGCTTTATTTGAACATAAAATCCTACGATACATTAAATATACGTTAGTTATTGCAATCAAAGAAGAAAGTTGTCATGAAATAAGATGTTGAACATACTAGACATAGGGCTGGACGATATGGCCTTTTTTTTAATATCTCGATATTTTTTCGGCCATATCGCAATACGCGATATATATCTCCATATTTTGCCTTAGCCTTGAATGAACACTTAATGCATATAATCACAGCAGTATGATGATTCTATGTGTCTACATGAAAACATTCTTGTCCATACTGCATTAATATATGCTCATTTTAAACTTTCACGCAGAAAAGGAAATCACAACTAAGTCAATTGGCCAAAAGTGTATTTATTAAACAGTCATTAATCAGTGGCACAATCATTCATGTCATTTCCAAAACAGAACTTTTGTCAGTGACCTTTTAAAACAAGCTAATAGTGCACTTTAGTGCATGATGTCACTAAGGTGACATATCAAAACAACGCTAAATTAAAGTGCACTTTTTGTACAGAACGCCACTACAATAGTTAAAAACAAATAAAGTGCACTTTTGTGCATGATGTCACACAAGATATTTCAATAACTCAAATAAAAATGAGCTGCATAATAGGAAATCAAATAATGTTCGTCCTTCGCTATGTGGTAGGTTACTGCGGACATTATCTCTTTCTGTTGTTGACTATTTTTTTCATATCTTGTTGATCTGGAAATGTTTGCCTCGGCATTTTGATGGTGTGGGCGTGTGGCACCGAAAGGCGATGTTGACATGCAGAGTAAGCACTCTTCATTCTCTAGCAGGTGACTTTTCAAATGATGCTACCTATTAGCAGTAATGCTACTTTTTGTAGCAACGCTTTTGCCCCACACTTGACAAATTAAGGTTGTCGGTTCGACATCTTCCCACTTGAAGCCAAACCACCGGCAGACGATGGACCCCCTGCTGTTTTTCTTGGGAATGAATTCTTCATTTGTTACTAGATTTGCACCTACTTTCTCCCGTATTACCACTCGCACGGTTCCGCTAGCATCACAGCTAACATTACCCATGCTGCTACCTCTCGGCTCCGTGAGGATGTATGACGTATGTGTCGTATGTAAGAAGGTGCGCTTGCTCTCTGTGAGAAGGAGAGACAGGAAAGAGTGAGAATAGTCTGTAGTGTAATGCCCGCAGCTAAAAACAACTGCGTGAGAATGTATACTCGAATATCACGATATAGTCATTTTAAATATCGCACAGAGACAAACCCGCGATATATCGAGTATATCGATATATCGCCCAGACCTAACTAGACAACTTATCTTTTAATGATAAGCAAGAAAATAAACTTTTCTAATTTGTCTGCTGACATATGCAGTAACATATTTGATATTATTATTTTGTTAAAATTATGGGAAATATCTGCTTACTTTCTGTTTTAACATGTTCTGTCTACACTTCCGTTCAAATCTAATAATCAGTTATTCTTCTCTTGTTTGATACTTTACATAAGTTTTAAATTATACCACAAATTTGGATATGGATCCAATACAAAGTACTTACATTATCATACATTGGTCATACTTAAAGTTCTCCTGTGTCCAGGGACGTATTTAATGACTTAATAAACAATAACAAAAGACAAAATATTTTGTGATAATTTGTGATAATATTTTGTTAGCGGTTAGCTATTCTATCCTCCTACGGTGTGTGGTTAAGGATGTTTATAGGGCTGGGCGATATATCGAATATATTCGATACATCAATCAATCAATGTTTATTTACAGTGGGGCAAAAAAGTATTTAGTCAGCCACCGATTGTGCAAGTTCTCCCACTTAAAATGATGACAGAGGTCTGTAATTTTCATCATAGGTACACTTCAACTGTGAGAGACAGAATGTGATAAAAAAAATCCAGGAATTCACATTGTAGGAATTTTAAAGAATTTATTTGTAAATTATGGTGGAAAATAAGTATTTGGTCAACTATTCAAAGCTCTCACTGATGGAAGGAGGTTTTGGCTCAAAATCTCACGATACATGGCCCCATTCATTCTTTCCTTAACACGGATCAATCGTCCTGTCCCCTTAGCAGAAAAACAGCCTCAAAGCATGATGTTTCCACCCCCATGCTTCACAGTATGTTTGGTGTTCTTGGGATGCAACTCAGTATTCTTCTTCCTCCAAACTCGACGAGTTGAGTTTATACCAAAATTGATACATGGATGATAAAGCAGAGGATTGGGAGAATGTCATGTGGTCAGATGAAACCAAAATATAACTTTTTGGTATAAACTCAACTCGTCGTGTTTGGAGGAAGAAGAATACTGAGTTGCATCCCAAGAACACCAAACCTACTGTGAAGCATGGGGGTGGAAACATCATGCTTTGGGGCTGTTTTTCTGCTAAGGGGACCAAAATGGATACATGGATGATACAGCAGAGGGTTGGGAGAATGTCATGTGGTCAGATGAAACCAAAATAGAACTTTTTGGTATAAACTCAACTCTACATGTTTGGAGGAAGAAGAGTACTGAGTTGCATCCCAAGAACACAGCCACAGCGACATCCGCGGTACAGAGCCCACATGTCTACATCATAGGTTTGTCTCTGTGCAAAGTAGAAAATTACTATATCGTGATATTTGAGTATATGTTCTCATGCAGTTGATTTTAGCTGCGGGCATTACACTACTGTCTCTTGTCATTCTTTCTTGTTTCTCCTCACAGAGACATAAAACAAGTGCACCTTCTTACATACGTCACATACTGTCGCGTTTGCAACGTCTTACACTCGCAGAGCAGAAATAGCAGCTTGGGTAAAGTTAGCTGTGGCAGGTGATACTAGCGGAGCGGTGCGAGTGGTAATATGAGAGAGACAAGGTGCCAATCTCGTAAAAAATGGAGGAATAATAATTAGTACCCAAGAAAAAAAGCTGGCGATGGTTTGGCTTCAAGCAGGAAGATGTTGAACAGACAACTGTAATATATGTCAAGTATGCGGAAAAAGTGTTGCTAAAAAAAAGTAGCAGCACTACTAATTTGTAGCATCATTTGAAAAGTCACCCGCTAGAGAATGAAGAGTGCTTGAAACTCTGCATGTCAACATCTTTGGCCGGTGCCACACCCAACAAAATGCCCAAGCCACCAGCACTGACCCAATTGAGCCTGGCTTCTTCCCTTTCCAGATCAACACCGTAGGAAAAAGATAGTCAAAAAAAGAGATAACGTCTGTAGGAACCTACCACGCAGCAAAGGACATACACTATTAGATTTCCTATTTTGCAGCTTATATTTATTTGACTGTTTTTTAAATATCTTGTGTGACATCATGCACAAAAGTGCACTTAATTTGTTTTAAACATTGTAGTGGCATTCTGTACAAAAAAGCACTTCAATTCACTGTTGTTTTGATATGTCATCTTAGTGACATCATGCACAAAAGTGCACTAATAGCTTGTTTTTAAAATGTCTCTGACAATCTTGCACTTTCTCTTTTGAAATGATATGAATGTTTGTGCCACTGCTTAATGACTGTTTAATAAATACAGTTTTGGTCAATTGACTTAGTTGTGATTTCCCTCTCTGCATGAAAATTTAAAAGTAGCATATATTAATGCAGAATGAAGAAGAATGTTTTAATGTAGACACATAGAATCATCATACTGCTGTGATTATATGCATCAAGTGTTCATTCAAGGCTAAGGAAAAATATCGAGATATATATCGTTTATCGTGACATGACCAAAAAATATCAAGATATTGATAAACGGGCGTATCGCCAGGCCCTACATGTTTAGCTATTCCTTGTCCTGCAGGGATGATACTTGTAAGAAACTTACTTTTTTGTTGTCATTGAGGCGGGGATTAGTCATTTGAAGTAGCTAAAACGCTGCGTGGACGTTGTTAGCTGTGTTCTAAAGTACCTCCTGTAGAGGTACTCGCTTCAGTGTTAATGCTTCAATATTATGGTTAGTTTTTAATTCTTATGTCTCCACACCGTGTCTGCTTGTAAGTACTCTGTTCGTGGGCGTTGTTGATAATGCTCCTCTGCTCGTATTACAAACCCTGTTTCCATAGGAGTTGGGAAATTGTGGTAGATGTAAATATAAACAGAATACAATGATTTGCAAATCATTTTCAACCCATATTCAGTTGAATATGCTACAAAGACAACATATTTTATGTTCAAACTGATGAACATTTTTTTGGCAAATAATCATTAACTTTAGAATTTGATGCCAGCAACACGTGACAAAGAAGTTGGGAAAGGTGGCAATAAATACTGATAAAGGTGAGGAATGCTCATCAAACACTTATTTGCAACATCCCACAGGTGTGCAGGCTAATTGGGAACAGGGGGGTGTTCTACGGTCTATACATCTACGGTCCATAACATCATCAAAAGGTTCAGAGAATCTGGAGAAATCACTCCACGTAAGCGGCATGGCCGGAAACCAACATTGAATGACCGTGACCTTCGATCCCTCAGACGGCACTGTATCAAAAACCGACATCAATCTCTAAAGGATATCACCACATGGGCTCAGGAACACTTCAGAAAACTACTGTCTCTATATACAGTTTGTCGCTATATCTGTAAGTGCAAGTTAAAGGCCTACTGTGTTTGGCGGCATAGCACGGTTGGTAGAGTGGCCGTGCCAGCAACTTGAGGGTTGCAGGTTCGATTCCCGCTTGTGCCATCCTAGTTACTGCCGTTGTGTCCTTGGGCAAGACACTTTACCCACCTGCTCCCAGTGCCACCCACACTGGTTTAAATGTAACTTAAATATTGGGTGTCACTATGTAAAGCGCTTTGAGTCACTTGAGAAAAGCGCTATATAAATATAATTCACTTCACTTCACTACTGTAAGCCACTACTACCAACCACGCAGTCTGATAGTTTATATATCAATGATGAAATATTAACATTGCAACACATGCCATTACGGCCTTTTTAGTTTACTAAATCGCAATTTTAAATTTCCTGGGAGTTTCTTGTTGAAAACATCGCGTAATGATGACGTGTACGCGTGACGTCACGGACTGTTAGGAAATATTAGCACTGCGCACACACACAGCTAAAAGTCGTCTGCTTTAACCGCATAATTACACAGTATTTTGGACATCTGTGTTGCTGAATCTTTTGCAAATTGTTCAATTAATAATGGAGAAGTCAAAGTAGAAAGATGGAGTTGGGAAGCTTTAACCTTTAGCCACACAAACACACGGTGATTCCTTGTTTAAAATTCCTGGAGGTGCGGCTTTACTATGGATCAGAGCGGTCAAGCAAACATGGATCCCGACCAAATGTCAACCAGCAGTTTTCGGTGAGAAAATTGTGGTAAAAAGTCGCCACTTACCAGAGATCAGCTGAGCTTGAGCCGTACATACAGCTGTCGTCGACTTCCATCAGACACTGGCCTCAAGACACACATGGATACACCCTTCCGACTATCAGGTAGTATTAAATTCACTAAAACACTAGCAACACAGTAGAATATTAAGGGATTTCCCAGAATTATCCTAGTAAATGTGTCTAAAAACATCTCAATCCGTCCCAATGCAATCGCGTTTTTGTTTTTTTTACTTGATTTTTTTTTTTTTCTAGTCCATCGCTATCAATATGCTCAAAAAAAAATATTTCTTCCTCGCTCAAATTAATGGGGAAATTGTCGTTTTCTCGGTCCGAATAGCTCTTTTTGTTGGAGGCTCCCATTAAAAACAATGTGAATATGTGAGGAGCCCTCAACGGGTGACGTCATCGTCTGCGACTTCCAGTAAAGGCAGGGCTTTTCTGTTACTGACCACAAGTTGCGAACTTTATCGTGGATGTTCTCTACTAATTCCTTTACCTGCTGCATCGAGCCCACTCACACCTGGATAAGGGAAATGGCACTGTGAGGATCCTGTTCCTGGACTTCTCGAGTGCCT
Organism: Nerophis ophidion; assembly: GCF_033978795.1. Taxonomy (NCBI): domain Eukaryota; kingdom Metazoa; phylum Chordata; class Actinopteri; order Syngnathiformes; family Syngnathidae; genus Nerophis; species Nerophis ophidion. The sequence continues at coordinate 11,467,191 of NC_084634.1, read as the reverse complement.
TTAATACCATCCAGCCCCGCCTCCTTCAGGACAAGCTCTACAAAATGCAAGTGGACCCCTGCCTGGTTGCCTGGATTTCGAACTACCTCACCGACAGGCCACAGTACGTCAGACTGAAGGACATCACGTCTGACACTGTGATCAGCAGCACCGGAGCACCGCAGGGAACGGTGCTGGCCCCTCTTCTCTTCACCCTGTACACCGCTGACTTCTGCTACAACTCAGAGCTGTGTCACATCCAGAAGTACGCGGATGACACAGCCATCGTCGGGTGCATCAGGGACGGCAGAGAGGTTGAGTTTCGGAACCTGGTGAGGGACTTTGTTGTCTGGTGCCACACGAACGTCTTGCAGCTCAATCCGTCAAAGACCAAGGAGCTGGTCATTGACTTTGGGAGGTCGAGTCCACGGTCACAACCTATTGTGATCGAGGGAGTTGAGGTACAGACCGTGGACTCATTCAAGTACCTCAGGGTTTGGGTGGACAATAAGCTGGACTGGACTGTTAACACGGACCACCAGTACAAGAAAGGACAGAGTAGGCTGTACTTCCTCAGGAGACTGCACTCCTTCAACATTTGTAGAAAACTCCTGTCGATGTACTACCAGTCTGTGGTTGCCAGTGTTCTGTTCTACATGGTAGTGTGCTGGGGGGGCAGTACATCTAAGAAGGACAGCTCCAGACTTGAGAAACTGATCAGGCGGGCCGGTTCTACAATCGGAATGAAACTGGACTCACTGGTGACGGTGGCAGAGAAGAGGACTGTTGACAAACTAGTGAGCATCCTGGATGATGCCAGTCACCCTCTGCATAGCGTTATCAGTAACCAGAGGAGCCTGTTCAGTGCTAGACTGCTTCATCCCAAGTGCAGGACTAATAGACTCAAGAACTCCTTTGTCCCACACGCCATTAGACTGTACAACTCCTCTCTGGGACGGGGGACGGGGGGTATTAGGATGACAGGGGATGCAAAACATTAACAGTGCAATACGTTTTCATAACATGGTCACTACTGCCTACTTTGTCTTGTTATATTCTTATTTTACTGTTATATTGTTATTCCCATTGTTTTTATTCTTTTTGTAATATTTCTCTATTTTGTTTCCATTTAAACCCCCATTATTTACTTTTTACTTTTTTCTTTAAATTGATCTCAACTCTGTACACTGCTGCTGGAATTTTAATTTTCCTGAAGGAATCAATAAAGTACTATCTATCTATCTATCTATCTACTAAATCCTTTCAGCAAAAATATGGCAATATCGCGAAATGATCAAATATGACACACAGAATGGACCTACTATCCCCGTTTAAATAAGAAAATCTCATTTCAGTAGGCCTTTAAAGCTCTACTATGCAAAGCGAAAGCTATATATCAACAACATCCAGAAACGCCGCCGGCTTTTCTGGGCCCAACATCATCTATGATTGACTGATGCAAAGTGGATAATCGTTCTGTGGTCTGACCAGTCCACATTTCAAATTTTTGGGGGAAATATTCAACATTGTGTCATTCGGACCAAAGGGGAAGCGAACTATCCAGAGACTGTTATCAGCGCAAAGTTCCAAAGCCAGCAACTGTGATGGTATGGGGGTGCATCAGTGCCCAAAGCATGGGTAACTTACACATCTGTGAGGGCACCATTAATGCTGAAAGGTACATACAAGTTTTGGAACAACATATGCTGCCATCTAAGCGCCGTCTTTTTAATGGACGCCCCTGCTTATTTCAGCAAGACAATGCCAAGCCACATTCAGCACGTGTTACAACAGCGTGGCTTCG
>NC_084634.1:11455408-11460408 GCF_033978795.1 Nerophis ophidion | reverse complement strand
TGAGACTTAAATGCTTCTACTGAGGTGGCATCGCGAACTGTTACCGGGAGGGTATTCCAGAGTACTGGAGCCCGAACGGAAAATGCTCTATAGCCCGCAGACTTTTTTTGGGCTTTGGGAATCACTAATAAGCCGGAGTCCTTTGAACGCAGATTTCTTGCCGGGACATATGGTACAATACAATCGGCAAGATAAGATGGAGCTAGACCGTGTAGTATTTTATACGTAAGTAGTAAAACCTTAAAGTCACATCTTAAGTGCACAGGAAGCCAGTGCAGGTGAGCCAGTACAGGCGTAATGTGATCAAACTTTCTTGTTCTTGTCAAAAGTCTAGCAGCCGCATTTTGTACCAACTGTAATCTTTTAATGCTAGACATGGGGAGACCCGAAAATAATACGTTACAGTAGTCGAGGCGAGACGTAACAAACGCATGGATAATGATCTCAGCGTCTTTAGTGGACAGAATGGAGCGAATTTTAGCGATGTTACGGAGATGAAAGAAGGCCGTTTTAGTAACGCTTTTAATGTGTGCCTCAAAGGAGAGAGTTGGGTCGAAGATAATACCCAGATTCTTTACCGTGTCGCCTTGTTTAATTGTTTGGTTGTCAAATGTTAGAGTTGTATTATTAAATAGAGTTCGGTGTCTAGCAGGACCGATAATCAGCATTTCCGTTTTTTTGGCGTTGAGTTGCAAAAAGTTAGCGGACATCCATTGTTTAATTTCATTAAGACACGCCTCCAGCTGACTACAATCCGGCGTGTTGGTCAGCTTTAGGGGCATGTAGAGTTGGGTGTCATCAGCATAACAGTGAAAGCTAATACCGTATTTGCGTATGATGTCACCTAGCGGCAGCATGTAGATGCTGAAGAGTGCAGGGCCAAGGACCGAACCCTGGGGAACTCCACACGTTACCTTAACGTAGTCCGAGGTCACATTGTTATGGGAGACACACTGCATCCTATCAGTAAGATAAGAGTTAAACCAAGACAGTTATGAGTTTGAACATCAAATATCTTGTCTTTGTAATGCATTCAACTGAATATGGGTTGAAAAAGATTTACAAATCATTGTATTCCGTTTATATTTACATATAACACAATTTCCCAACTCATATGGAGACGGGGTTTGTATTTGTAACACAAAGACTTACGGTATGTTCAGAAAATATTTCATATATTTGTAACACAAAGACTCATTGTGTGTTTAGACAATATTTCATTTATTTGTAACACAAATACTTGTGTTTAGAGAATATTTCATTGTTTTGTAACACAAAGACTTATGTGTTCAGAGATCATTTAATGTATTTGTAACACAGACTTGTTGTTGTGTGTTTAGAGAATATTTAATTTATGTGTAACACAGACTTGTTGTGTGTTCAGAGAATATTCCAGTCGCTTCAGCAGCGACGACACAGTTCTGTTCTGCATGAGGGTCATGGTGGGCGTCATCATCCTCTACGACCACGTGCACCCCATCGGGGCCTTCAACAAGTCCTCCAAGATCGACGTGAGTGTCACGTGAGCGTGCACGCCCGCCTGGTGCTTACTGCTCGTGTGCTTGCAGATGAAAGGCTGCATAAAAGTGCTGAAGGAGCAACCGGCCGACAATGTGGAAGGTCTGCTCAACGCCCTCAGGTAAGTCCCTCGTGTTGACCTCTTACAGCAGCTCCATCCTGCCTGCTGATTGGAGGACTGTGATGACCACAGACTCAGCAAAAACCTTCCCTGAGCTCACTTCTTGTGCTTTGTTCTGGAGTCAGAGTCCACTTAGAGCCAAATGAGGTGGCAGCACAGTCAGAGACCAGGGCTATTCTCTTTAAAATATACTACTAGAAAAAACATGAATAATGGATTTTACGAGTAGGCCACGTCATTTATGTTGTCCGCCACATTTTTTTTACGAGTATGCCACATCATTTATATGGTCCACCACATTATTTTACAAGTAGGCCACGTTATTTTACGAGTAGGCCACATTATTTTACGAGTAGGCCACGTCATTCATATGGTCCGCCACATTATTTTACGAGTAGGCCAAAGTATTTTACGAGTAGGCCACTTCATTCATATGGTCCGCCACGTTATTTTACGAGTAGGCCAAAGTATTTTACGAGTAGGCCACTTCATTCATATGGTCCACCACAGTATTTTACGAGTAGGCCACATCATTCATATGGTCCACGTCATTCATATGGTCCACCACAGTATTTTACGAGTAGGCCATTCATTCATATAGGCCGCTACATTATTTTACGAGTAGGCAACATCAGTTATGTGGTCCGCCACATTATTTTACGAGTAGGCCACATCATTCATATGGTCCGCCACGTTATTTTACGAGTAGGCCACATCATTCATCATTCACATAACTGATGTTGCCTACTCGTAAAAAAATGTGGCGGACCACATAAATGATGTGGTCTACTCGTAAAATAAATTGGCCTACTCGTAAAATAATGTGATGGACCATATGAATGACGTGGCTTACTCGTAAAATAATGTGGCGGACCACATAAATTATGTGGTCTACTCGTAAAATAAATTGGCCTACTCGTAAAATAACGTTGCGGACCATATGAATGACGTGGCCTACTCGTAAAATAACGTGGCGGACCATATGAATGATGTGGCCTACTCGTAAAATAATGTGGCGGACCACGTAACTGATGTTGCCTACTCGTAAAATAATGTAGCGGCCTATATGAATGAATGGCCTACTCGTAAAATACTGTGGTGGACCATATGAATGACGTGGACCATATGAATGATGTGGCCTACTCGTAAAATACTGTGGTGGACCATATGAATGACGTGGACGATATGAATGATGTGGCCTACTCGTAAAATACTGTGGTGGACCATATGAATGACGTGGACCATATGAATGATGTGGCCTACTCGTAAAATACTGTGGTGGACCATATGAATGACGTGGACCATATGAATGATGTGGCCTACTCGTAAAATACTGTGGTGGACCATATGAATGAAGTGGCCTACTCGTAAAATAATGTGGCAGACCATATGAATGATGTGGCCTACTCGTAAAATAACGTGGCGGACCATATGAATGATGTGGCCTACTCGTAAAATAATGTGGCGGACCACATAACTGATGTTGCCTACTCGTAAAATAATGTAGCGGCCTATATGAATGAATGGCCTACTCGTAAAATACTGTGGTGGACCATATGAATGACGTGGACCATATGAATGATGTGGCCTACTCGTAAAATACTGTGGTGGACCATATGAATGACGTGGACCATATGAATGAGTGGCCTACTCATAAAATACTGTGGTGGACCATATGAATGAAGTGGCCTACTCGTAAAATACTTTGGCCTACTCGTAAAATAACGTGGCGGACCATATGAATGAAGTGGCCTACTCGTAAAATACTTTGGCCTTCTCGTAAAATAATGTGATGGACCATATGAATGACGTGGCTTACTCGTAAAATAATGTGGCGGACTACATAAATTATGTGGTCTACTCGTAAAATAAATTGGCCTACTCGTAAAATAACGTGGCGGACCATCCGCATCATTTATGTGGTCCGCCACATTTTTTTACGAGTAGGCAACATCAGTTATGTGGTCCGCCACGTTGTTTTACGAGTAGGCCACGTCATTCATATGGTCCATCACATTATTTTACGAGTAGACCACATCATTCATGTGGTCCACCACGTTATTTTACGAGTAGGCCACATTATTTTATGAGTAGGCCAAATTATTTTACGAGTATGCCAAATTATTTTACGAGTAGGCCACGTCATTCAGGTGGTCCACCACATTTTTTACGAGTAGACAACATCATTTATGTGGTCTGCCACATTATTTTACGAGCAGGCCACGTCATTTATATGGTCCATCACATTATTTTACAAGTAGACCACATCATTTATGTGGTCCGCCACAATATTTTAGGAGTAGGCCACATCATTCATATGGTCCACCACGTTATTTTATGAGTAGGCCACATCATTCATGTGGTCCACCATATTATTTTACGAGTAGGCCACATCATTCATGTGGTCCATCACATTATTTTACAAGTAGACCACATCATTTATGTGGTCCGCCACATTATTTTAGGAGTAGGCCACGTAATTTATGTGGTCCGCCGCGTTATTTTACGAGTAGGCCACATCAATCATATGGCCCGCCACATTATTTTACGAGTAGGTCACGTCATTCATATGGTCCATCACATTATTTTATGAGTAGGCCACATCATTCATTTGGTCCACCATATTATTTTACGAGTAGGCCACATCATTCATATGGTCCATCACATTATTTTACGAGTAGACCACATCATTCATATGGTCCATCACATTATTTTACAAGTAGACCACATCATTTATGTGGTCCGCCACAATATTTTAGGAGTAGGTCACATTATTTTGCGTGTAAGCCACATTGTTTTACGAGTTGGTCACATTATTTTACGCGTAAGCCAAATTATTTTACGAGTAGGCCAAATTATATTACAAGTAGGCCACATCATTCATGTGGTCCACCACATTATTTTACGAGTAGGCCATTCATTCATATGGTCCATCACATAATTATACGTGTAGACCACATCATTCATGTAGTCCGCCACTTATTTTACGAGTATGCCAAATTATTTTACGAGTAGGCCACATCATTTATGTGGTCCACCACATTGTTTTACGAGTAGACCACATCATTTATGTGGTCCGCCACATTATTTTACGAGTAGGCCACATAATTTATTTGGTCCGCCGCATTATTTTACGAGTGGGCCACATCATTCATATGGCCCACCACATTATTTTACGAGTAGGCAACATCAGTTATGTGGCCCGCCACATTATTTTACGAGTAGGCCACGTCATTCATATGGTCCGCAACGTTATTTTATGAGTAGGCCACATCATTCATGTGGTCCACATCATTCATGTGATCCAACATATTATTTTACGAGTAGGCCACCTCATTCATGTGGTCCATCACATTATTTT
>NC_084634.1:11395408-11450408 GCF_033978795.1 Nerophis ophidion | reverse complement strand
TTTAAACGGTGCGGCTAAATTATGTTTTTTTTTTCCTCAGATAACAGCCCCGATAAAAACAGTTACAAAATAACAAGCAAATACACCCTAAAAATTGTTTTATTGTTTGTGCTACGGCCCCATCTTATGGACAGGTTTGCTCATTGCAGATGTCCTTCCATTCACGTGTAGCACTTTTTTGTTTTTTCCCAACCAAAGTGCCGTGTTGGTCTTGCAGCTGGCAATAGCGTTGCTACATGTATAGATTCCTCATTCATTGCTCCAAGCAACATTTGTAAATTTTACAATACGACTAAAACAATTCTTACTCATTAAAGCGTTCAATTAGTTATGTCTGTAGGAGTGTTTTCATGCATATTTGTACGCGCTATCGTTTTTGATAAAGATAGCGTCATTAAGTGGCCCCACTCAGTGGCCTAGTGGTTAGAGTGTCCGTCCTGAGATCGGTAGGTTGTGAGTTCAAACCCCAGCTGAGTCATACCAAAGAGTATAAAAATAGGACCCATTACCTCCCTGCTTGGCACTCCGCATCAAGGGTTGGAATCCCCAAATATGATTCCTGGGCGTGGCCACCGCTGCTGCCCACTGCTCCCCTCACCTCCCAGGGAGTGAACAAGGGGATGGGTCAAATGCAGAGGACACATTTCACCACACCTAGTGTGTGTGAGACAATCTTTGGTACTTTAACTTTACTTAAACATAGCTAATATGCTAACAGATTTGCGAGTGTCTGTGTTAGTATTATTAACTTGCGATGTCATTTTTTGTTGTTGTTTCAGTTTTATAAATTCCTCAGTAAATCAACCAAAATGTCACCATGGAGTAATAGAGTCTGTTTAGCTGATTGGAGAGCTACCTTGCATAGCTAGTAGTTCCATGACGATGACTTCTGTTTTGTTGGATCAGCCGTTTTACTGCTGTGTTTTTAAAAAATTATATTTATCAAATATTTCCGTTTTAACAACTAATTTCACAACGTACAGTATATATCTGCTACATATAGTCTGGTGCAGCTAAAATATGGGGGGAAAATATTCTCAAGTTTACCCATGTGCTCTACAGTCCGGACCATACGATAATGTCGCTATTACTTGCACAATTTTCAAGTCATTTGGAGTATTGTTGGTACTTTTCGGATGGTTATGTATTGGGTTTTATTGGCTCCGCTGTAAACGGGCTTATATTTACGTTTATTTACGAGCTGGAATGCATTTTTAAAAATACAACCCATAATAAACGTGAAGGATAGGCAAACCTCCAAAAAAAAACAAGTGCCGTTCCCCTTTCACTTAAAACACTCCTCACACAAAAGAAGAACATATTTCGGATGGCTTTTACTATGCAAAGATGTATATTTCATTTCCGTGTGAAGAATGCAAGATGTTTGATGAAAGTGTGCTATTGGGTAATAAAGGTGGTACATTTCTAACATGCTGTCGTTGACTGGAAACCAACCGCTTTATTTTATTCCAGCCCAAAAACTGTATTCATTCCAGCAGCTTTTTCCCCATGGATCAAAAATGTTTGACTTGAACGTGCAGCTGTCATTCCGTAGTTCTCCTGCAGGGGACGGTGTTGGTCATTTGGCGTGTTGTTGGAGCGTTCCAGACCAAGTCCAAGGCTGGAATTCAAACAGCGGTGCACCTTGGACATGACGCACAGTTTGTATTAGGAGTGTGTTGATGAAATAATGATGATGCCATGACATTATGTTCTTTACAAGTGCATGTAAACTTTTGACCACGACTGTACTTATAAATGTTTATAAGTATACGTTTGTGCATATATGTGGAAATGTGTATACACTCTTGTGTACATGTATATACATATATGTGTATGTTTGTGTATCAGTAGGAGTGTGTATGTTTATTTATATACATGTGTATATATACATATATGTATGTGTATGTACATATACCTGTATGTGTAAATGTGTGTGTGTATATATATATATATATATATATATATATGTGTGTGTGTGTGTATATATATATATATATATATGTGTGTGTGTGTGTGTATATATAAATATATATATATATATATACACACAGGTATATGTATGTACATATATATGTATGTCTATATATACATATATATGTATGTTTGTGTATATATACACACGTGTGTGTGTGTATATATACATATATATGTATGTTTGTGTGTATATATAAACAATATATACACACGTGTGTGTGTGTATATATATATATATATATACACTTGTGTGTATGTATATATGTATGTGTATGTATATATATATATGCATGTATGTGTGTATATACAGTGGGTAGGTTAAGTGTTCATTTCCCTTTACATTTTTCATTGTTTCATTGCAGCCATTTGCAAAAATCAAAGAAATTTCTCATAAATGTTTATGTACAGTATATATGTCCAGTGTATATATGTTTATTTATATACATGGGTATATATACACATATATCTGTATATATACATATATGTATGTATGTATACACATATATGTATGTACATATACCTGTATGTGTGTATTTATATATAAATTGTGTATATATTAGGGGTGTGTGAAAAAATCGATTTGAATACGTTGTGCGATTCAGAATCGATTCTCATTATTTTAAAAATCGATTTTTTTATTTTTTTTAATTTAATTTTTAATCAATCCAACAAACACTACACAGCAATACCATAACAATGCAATCCAATTCCAAAACCAAACCTGACCCAGCAACACTCAGAACTGCAATAAACAGAGCAATTGAGAGGAGACACAAACACGACACAGAACAAACCAAAAGTAGTGAAACAAAAATTAATATTATCAACAACAGTATCAATATTAGTTATAATTTCAGCATAGCAGTGATTAAAAATCCCTCATTGACATTATCATTAGACATTTATTAAAATAAACCAATAGTGTCACAGTGGCTTACACTTGCATCGCATCTCATAAGCTTGACAACACACTGTGTCCAATGTTTTGACAAAGATAAAATAAGTTCATATTTTTGGTTCGTTTAATAGTTTAAAGAAATGTACATTATTGCAATCAGTTGATACAACATTGTCCTTTACAATTATAAAAGCTTTATACAAAGATCTACTACTCTGCTAGCATGTCAGCAGACTGTGGTAGATCCTGCTGAAATCCTATGTATTGAATGAATACAGAATCGTTTGGAATCGGAAAAATATCGTTTTTGAATCGAAAATGTCGTTATATTATCGAATCGTGACCCCAAGAATCGATATTGAATCGAATCGTGGGACACCCAAAGATTCACAGCCCTAGTATATATGTATATTTATATACATGAATATATACATATATATGTATATATATATATACATATGCACACACACACACACACATACTTATATGTATGTTCATATATGTATGTGTATGTATACATATACTGTATGTATGTTTGTGTGTATATATATATACATCCATACACACACACACACATATATTTATATATATATATTTATATATATATATATATGTGTGTGTATCACTTTTCATTTTCACTATTTCATTGCAGCCGTTTGCTAAAATCCAAAAAAATTCTCATAAATGTTCACTCAGCACCCCATCTTAACAAAAAAAAAAAAAAAACGTTAAACATTGTTTGCAAATGCATTTAAAAAATAAAAAATGACATGTACATAACTATTATGAGCTTTTGCTCAATACTTTGTTGATGCACCTTTGGCAGCAATTGCAGCCTTGTGAATACTTACGTAAATGTTATTTCTTACTTATTATTTTTTTAAATTAAATTTGCAAAAACAAAACAAAAATTGCAATTTTGAAATTGCAATTTCAAATGTATACGTATTTATACATTTTCCAACATTTCCCCAAAAACCTTTTCAAGTTGTCATTATGGGGTGTTGTGTGTAAAATTTCAAGGACAAAAATGAATGTATTCCATTTCGGAATGAGGCTGTAACCAAGTGTGGAAACGGTCAAGTGTTGTGAATACTTTTCGGGTGTCCTGTAAATAGGTATAAGAGGTGTGTCCCGATACAACTTCTTCACTTCTGATACAATGTTGGAGTCTTGAATATGGGCTGATACCATTATCAATTTAATACGATATCAGCAGGACTGATACATGTATTATTTAGTGGCGAATGTTAAAAAAAAGCTTTGATCAAGTGAAATGAGTCAAACAGAGAATAATGGCAGCTGTGAAAAACACTAACCTATGTATTATTAACCGTCTGGAATAGACTTATGCTGTCTTTAACTTAAAGTTAGAGACAGTAAGAGACGTTGAAGTTAAAGACAGTTAATATGTATTATTAACCATCTGGAATAGACTTATGCTGTCTTTAACTTGAAGTGGGTTGGTATTTTATTTGATTTTTTTCTGATACCTAGTGGTCAAAATAGTTATATACATGACACAGTAAGTTGAATGATGCGGACACGTTTGTTACTGGATGCTTTCTAATACTGCCTTGGAGACTTTGTACGTGTAAGGAATATGAAACTATAACAATTTGATGTATGTTTATATTAACAAATGTCACTTTTCATTGTTTTGTTTTTTTTAACCTATGTCGTGTGTGCTTGGCTGTCGTGTAGCTGCTGGCTCAGGACTTACTGGGAAGGCTCCTGTTTGAACGCTGAGAGGCTTTAAGGGCCTCCACACTCATGCTGGGTATCGGCGTCCTCGCAGGGCCCGGACGTTTCCCAGCATTCCACTGACTTAACCTCAGCAACTTCTCCGCCGTCTCCATGGTAACCGGCACACTCGGACTGGGAGACGCCCAGCGGGGCTGAGGAGGACTGTCTTGTTCGCAGTTTGAAGTGAGGAGCATCTAAAGAGAAGGTAATATCTCTTATACGAGAAACATCCCCATGGAAATATGAAAAGTCTACATATCAATTTAATACTCAACTGAAGAGGGAAGTTTGTCAAACACATCGACATACAGTAGTAGCTTGTGAACATACAGTAACACGTAAATACAGTAACATGTAAAAGTAACAAGTGAACATACTGTAACGTGTAAACATGCAGTAACATGTAAAAGTAAAACGTGAACATACTGTAACGTAAACATGCAGTAACACGTAAACATGCAGTAAGATTTAAACAAATTAATGTGTAAACATACAATAACACATAGACATACAGTAGTAACACAAACATACACTAACGTGAACATACAGTAACACATAGATATACAGTAACATGTAGACATACAGTAACACAAACATACTATAACATGTAAACATACAGTAACATGTAAAAGTGGCAAGTGAACATTCAGTAACATCTAAAAGTAACTCGTGAACATACTGTAATGTGTGAACATACTGTAACGTCTAAACATGCAGTAACACGTAAACATACAGTAACATGTAAACAAAGTAACGTGTAAACAAAGCAACACGTAGACATACAGTAGTAACACAAACATACAGTAACGTGAACATACAGTAACACGTAGACACACTAACACGTAAACAAACAGTAACATGTAGATCTAAAAGTAACACAAACATACTGTAACGTGTAAACATACAGTAACAGGTAAACATACAGTAACATCTAAAAGTAACACGCGAACATACTGTAATGTGTGAACATACAGTAACATGTAAACATACAATAACATGTGAACATAGTAACACGTAGACCTACACTAACGTAAACATACAGTAACATGTAGATCTAAAAGTAACACAAACATACTGTAACGTGTAAACATGCAGTAACACGTAAACATACAGTAACATGTGAACATAGTAACACGTAGACCTACACTAACGTAAACATACAGTAACATGTAGATCTAAAAGTAACACAAATATACTGTAACGTGTAAACATACAGTAACAGGTAGACATGCAGTAACATCTAAAAGTAACACGTGAACATACCGTAATGTGTGAACATACTGTAAAATGTAAACATGCAGTAACACGTAAATATACAGTAACATGTAAACAAAGTAACGTGTAAACAAAGTAACACGTAAACATACAGTAGTAACACAAACATACAGTAACATGTAGATCTAAAAGTAACACAAACATATACGTAGACATACACTAACACGTAGACATACAGTAACATAAACATACAGTAACACCTGAAAGTAACACAAACATACTGTAACGTGTAAACATACAGTAACACGTAGACGTACATAAAACGTTACATATACATTAACAGGTAGAAATAGAGTTACGCATAGACATACAATAGTAACACGTAAACATACAGTAACAGGTAAACATACATTAGTAACCCATAAACATACAGTAACACAGACATAAGTTAACAGATGGACTTACAGTAACTTGTAAACAAAGTAACGTGTAAAACAGTAACATATAGACAGACAGTAACACGTAAGCATACAGTAGAAAAAGTACAAACATTAACACGTAAACATACAGTAACGTGTAAATAAAATGAACGTCTAAAGATACAGTAACACGGAGACATACATTGACAAGAACACAAACACGGTAACATGTAAACAAAGTAACGGGAGAATACAGTAATATGTCAACAAAGTAACCCGTAAACATACAGTAACAAGTAGACGTACAGCAACATGTGGACATACAATAACATGTAAACATACTGTCACATGTAAACGAAGTAACGTGTATACTTACAGTAAGATGTGAACATACAGTAACATGTAGACGTACAGTAAAATTTAAACAAAGTAAGGAGTAAACAGAGTAATGTGTAAACATACAGTAACATGTAAACGTACAGTAACACAGACATTCAGTAACAGACACTGTATGCTCACATGTTACTTTAACACTTGAACATACAGTATCACCTGACATAAAGCAGGATTTTTGGGAGAACATCCCCAATTCGCTGTCATATGAACATACACGAACACATGTATATTGGTATAGTATGGCATTATATATTCATATACTGTATATGTATTTATATATGTGTATAATCGTGTACATACATGTATTTATATATGTGTATAATCATGTGTGTATGTATTTATATATGTGTATAATCATGTACATACATGTATTTATATATGTGTATAATCATGTATGTATGTATTTATATTTGTGTATAATCGTGTACATACATGTATTTATATATGTGTATATTCATGTATATATGTATTTATATATGTGTATAATCATGTATGTATGTATTTATATTTGTGTATAATCGTGTACATACATGTATTTATATATGTGTATAAACGTGTACATAGATGTATTGATATGTGTATAATCATGTATATATGTATTTATATATGTGTATACTCATGTACATACATGTATTTATATATGTGTATAATCATGTATATATGTATTTATATATGTGTATAATCATGTATGTATGTATTTATATTTGTGTATAATCGTGTACATACATGTATTTATATATGTGTATAAACGTGTACATGTATTTATATATGTGTATAATCATGTATATATTTATATATGTGTATAATTATGTACATACATGTATTTATATATGTGTAGAATCATGTATATATTTATATATGTATATAAACGTGTACATACATGTATTTATATATGTGTATAATCATGTATGTATGTATGTATGTGTTTGTGTATGTATATACAGTAAATAGTGGTATTAATATTGTAACGATAGACTAGCAGTGTTCATGTCAAAGTAGTTTACCAGAGATTTAACCTTGCGTAGTTTGTAGTTTGTGTCAGACAACATCTTCCTTCTCATGTCGTTTGATTGCTGAGTTTTTGTCTCGAAAATGTTGTCTCTGCCCTTTGTTGACCTGCAGAAACACATCCAATCATTCAAACAATGTCAGGTTTTATCACATCCAATCATTTATCTCCCGATATATTGAACGCAAGTCATGATTTCCTTTCCCCCAAAATTCCTGGTTTTCCCCAAATTTCCAGGAAATTCCTATTCATAGTTCTACAATGACCTAAATTCTCAAAATTTTCCACCATTTTTAAACCCGATTCTGACACACACTACTCTCCCGATGTATCGTACGCAAGACAGGTTTTCCTTTCCCCAAAATTCCCGTTTTTTTTTTCCGGAAATACCAGGAATCTCCCCTCCCCCCATTGACAAGAAACTTACTCAGTGGCCTAGTGGTTAGAGTGTCCACCCTGAGTTTGGTAGGTTATGAGTTTAAACCCCGGCCAAGTCATACCAAAGACTATAAAAATAGGACCCATTACCTCCCTGCTTGGCACTCAGCATCAAGGGTTGGAATTGGGGGTTAAATCACCAAAATGATTCCCGGGCACGGCAACCACTGCTGCTCACTGCTCCCCTCACCTCCCAGGTAGTGAACAAGGGCATGGGTCAAATGCAGAGGACAAATTTCACCACACCTAGTGTGTGTGTGACAATCATTGGTACTTTAACTTAACTTTAAAACGGGCAATATACAAACCTCTCCACGTCCCACATTTCTCATCCGATTGGAAGGGTTCCAACTTCGACACACTCCACTCACCCTGGACACCCAAGCATTTCAGTTCCACTCACGCTTATCGGCGGTTTGCGCACATAGGACATCCACACGCCATGAATTAATTAACGTGGACCCCGACTTAAACAAGTTGAAAAACGGGTGTGGTCAATTGTACTGTACTGTGCAATCTACTAATAAAAGTTTCAATCAATCATCCATCCATCCATCTTCTGCTTATCCGAGGTCGGGTCGCGGGGGCAGCAGCTTAAGCAGGAAAGCCCAGACTTCCCTCTCCCCAGCCACTTGGTCTAGCTCTTCCCGGAGGATCCAGAGGCGTTCCCAGGCCAGCCGGGAGACATAACCTTCCCAATGTGTCCTGGGTCTTCCCTGTGGTCTCCTACCAGTCGGACGTGCCCTAAACTCCTCCTTAGGGAGTCGTTCGGGTGGCATCCTGACCAGATGCCCGAACCACCTCATCTGGCTCCTCTCGATGTGGAGGAGCAGCGGCTTTACTTTGAGTTCCTCCCGGATGACAGAGCTTCTCACCCTATCTCTAAGGGAGAGCCCCGCCACACGACGCCGCTTGTACCCGTGATCTTATCCTTTCGACCCAAAGCTCATGACCATAGGTGAGGATGGGAACGTAGATCGACCAGTAAATTGAGAGCTTTGCCTTCCGGCTCAGCTCCTTCTTCACCACAACGGATCGATACAACGTCCGCATTACTGTCGAGCTCGCGATCCAATCGTGAACAAGACTCCTAGGTACTTGAACTCTTCCTCTTGGGTCAGGGTCTCTTCCCCAACCCGGAGATGGCACTCCACCCTTTTCCTGGAGAGAACCATTGACTCGGATTCGGATGTGCTGATTCTCATTCCGGTCGCTTCACACTCGGCTGCGAACCGATCCAGTGAGAGCTGAAGATCCCGGTCAGATGAAGCCATCAGGACCACATCATCTGCAAAAAGCAGAGACCTAATCCCCCGGCCACCAAACCGGAACCCCTCAACGCCTTGACTGCGCCTAGAAATTCTGTCCATAAAAGTTATGAACAGAATTGGTGACAAAGGACAGCCTTGGCGGAGTCCAACCCTCACTGGAAACGTGTCCGACTTACTGCCGGCAATGCGGACCAAGCTCTGGCACTGATCATACAGGGAACGGACCGCCACAATAAGACAGTCCGATACCCCATACTCTCTGAGCACTCCCCACAGGACTTCCCGAGGGACACGGTCGAATGCCTTCTCCAAGTCCACAAAGCACATGTAGACTGGTTGGGCAAACTCCCATGCACCCTCAAGAACCCTGCCGAGAGTATAGAGCTGGTCCACAGTTCCACGACCAGGACGAAAACCACACTGTTCCTCCTGAATCCGAGGTTCGACTATCCGGCGTAGCCTCCTCTCCAGTACACCTGAATAAACCTTACCGGGAAGGCTGAGACCTTTAGAAAACATGAGTGCACATCATAATGGCAGCTACACTTTCCATTTTAAAGATCTAAAAAAATATATTTGGGGCCAGATTGAAACACTCAACGGGCCTTAATTTGCCCAGGTCTGATCCAAACCGAGGATGACAAAAAGGACAACATTTTAGAGCATAAAAGCCCTGACGCACCTTGCTGCAAAGGTCTCCCGTCCAAAGGCAAAACCTAGTAACTCACTCTTAGCTGATTTTGCGGAAACAAAGGAAAACCAATCTATCTTGATGCTGTCTTACAAAGATCTACAAAGTCACCAAACGTATAGATGTTTTCTTGCGCTTTCATTTTCTTGCCGATTGAAGTGAAGTGAATTATATTTATATAGCGCTTTTCTCAAGTGACTCAAAGCGCTTTACATAGTGACACCCAATATCTAAGTTACATTTAAACCAGTGTGGGTGGCACTGGGAGCAGGTGGGTAAAGTGTCTTGCCCAAGGACACAACGGCAGTAACTAGGATGGCACAAGCGGGAATCGAACCTGCAACCCTCAAGTTGCTGGCACGGCCACTCTACCAACCGAGCTATGCCATGGATTGAATCTGCTCTCATGAACGTGTGCCCTTTCTCCAGATATTTGATCACAATCTCTGGTGGGCCCCATTCTGCGTTTGCACATCGGGCAAGAGCCGTGTACAGCGTCCAGTTTTTATTCTGACCTCCACAGTTATCTGCCCAAAAGAGTATGCAAGAACAAAACATTTAATGAAGGTGCTTGCAACGTCCTGGGCCAATCTTCCAAATATCCCCTCGTGCCATAATATCACATAATCAGGTTGACCGTCTTTTGATTGATTGATTGATACTTTTTATTAGTAGATTGCACAGTACAGTACATATTCCGTACAATTGACCACTAAATGGTAACACCCCAATACGTTTTTCAACTTGTTTAAGTCGGGGTCCACGTTAATCAATTCATGGTCGGCCCCCATTCGTGCAAATGTCTCATTAAAGACAATAAGGCGACTGACAAAGAAGCTCCGATCGGTCCCTTGAGATACTAGGTTTTTCTGTTGTAACTGCGCGGTTATGTGGTAGTTGCTAGGTCCTGCCATGCGCGTAACAGCTTACTCACGGAACAAATTTACAATTTCGCATACACTAATGTAACGCATATCACCTAGGAACTCCAAAATTATTATCAGCTCAGTTTTGACCAAACTTGAGTTACTGGGTTTTGCCTTTGGACGGGAGAGGTGTGCTTGGCGCTGACACAATCGATCAATCATCCATCCATCCATTTCCTACCGCTTATTCCCTTTTTGGGGTTGCGGGGGGTGCTGGCGCCTATCTCAGCTACAGTCGGGCGGAAGGCGGGGTACACCCTGGACAAGTCGCCACCTCATCGCAGGGCCAACACAGATAGACAGGCAACATTCACACTCACATTCACACACGGGGCGGGGCATAGCTCGGTTGCAGGGTTGCAGGTTCGATTCCTGCTTCCGCCATCCTAGTCACTGCCGTTGTGTCCTTGGGCAAGACACTTTACCCACCGGCTCCCAGTGCCACCCACACTGGTTTAAATGGAACTTAGGTATTGGGTTTCACTATGTAAAGCGCTTTGAGTCACTAGAGAAAAGCGCTATATAAATATAATTCACTTCACTTCACACTAGGGCCAATTTAGTGTTGCCAATCAACCTATCCCCAGGTGCATGTCTTTGGAAGTGGGAGGAAGCCGGAGTACCCGGAGGGAACTCACGCATTCACGGGGAGAACATGCAAACTCCACACAGAAAGATCCCGAGCCTGGATTTGAACCCAGGACTGCAGGACCTTCGTATTGTGAGGCAGACACACTAACCCCTCTTCCACCGTGAAGCCCATCAATTCAATCAAAAAAAAGCCATTCCTACTGTGATTGCAAATTCTAGTTTTGAACAGGTAGGCAAAACATTTCTAAACACCAAAAAACGTTTTCATGTCATCATGACGGGGTAATTGCGTGTAGAATTTTGAGGACAAATAAGAATGTATTCCATTATGAGAGAAAGCTTACGCTGCTGTGATTGGTCCAATGGCTGGGTTAATGGTGTCCAAGTTGTCCAGGTAGTTGAAGCGTCTGGTGTCTTTGGGACATCTGTCAGCGTCTCTCCAAGGCGGAACTTTCTCCTTCTTCGATCTGCCGCCAAACCTCCTCCTGGCGTCCTGCTCGTCACTTCGCTGAGGAACATCTGACACTTCCTGCTTGCCTGGCAGAGGAACATCTGACACCTCCCGCTTGCTGCTCGCTGCAACCTCGGTGTGCTGCAAGTCCAAGTCACATTTCAGCTTGCATCTTCTCACCTGTGTTGGTTTCCCACCTGGTTGTTTGGAGCCAGGAGGATGTCCTTCACCTTCTGGACGTACTGTCTCTTCCACGCGCCTCCTTCAAACTGCGAGGGCCAGAAGGTGAGGAACCAGCCCAGTCTCACGCACTTGGGCATCCACACCTGGTCCATTTCCGCCAGGCTCCTCCAGCGCCAGCTCACCTGTGTCACGCAGTGCGTCGTGTCAGCGCCAAGGTGCGTCAGGGCTTTTATTCTCTAAAATGTTGTCCATTTTGTCATCCTCGGATTAGATAAGACCTGGGCAAAGTAAGGCCCGTTGAGTTTTTCAATCCGGCCTGCCGGACATTCCCAAATATATTTTTTTAGATCTTTAAAGGGGAACATTATCACAATTTCAAAAGGGTTAAAAACAATAAAAATCAGTTCCCAGTGGCTTGTTGTATTTTTTGAAATTTTTTTCAAAACTTTACCGGTCCAGGAATATCCCTAAAAAAAAAGATTTAAAGGGGAACATTATCACCAAAGCTATGCAAGCGTCAATATATACCTTGATGTTGCAGAAAAAAGACCATATATTTTTTTAACCGATTTCCGAACTCTAAATGGGTGAATTTTGGCGAATTAAACGCCTTTCTGTTTATCGCTCTTTTTGCGATGACGTCAGAACATGACGTCGCCGAGGTAATACAGCCGCCATTTTTCATTTCCTCGAACACACTCAGCTCTGTTATTTTCCGTTTTTTCAACTATTTTTGGGAACCGAGGAGACATCATGCCTCGTCGGTGTGTTGTCGGAGGGTGTAACAACACTAACAGGGAGCGATTCAAGTTGCACCACTGGCCCGAAGATGCGAAAGTAGACATTTTACCGGCGATGACAGACATGGCACAGAGATGTATGGATAACCTGCAGATGCATTTGCAACGATAAAGTCAACGAGATCACAAAGGCGAGTTTTGTTGATGTTGTTGACTTATGTGCTAATCAGACATATTTCGTCGCGGCATGACTGCTTGCTAATCAATGGTAACATGCTACGCTAATCGATGCTAACATGCTATTTACCGGCAATGACAGACATGGAACAGAGATGTATGGATAACCTGCAGATGCATTTGCAACTATAAAGTCAACGAAATCACAAAGGTGAGTTTTGTTGATGTTGACTGCCAGCTAATCGATGCTAACATGCTACGCTAATCGATGCTAACATGCTACGCTAATCGATGCTCACATGCTATTTACCGGCAATGACAGACATGGCACAGAGATGTATGGATAACCTGCAGATGCATTTGCAACTATAAAGTCAACGAAATCACAAAGGTGAGTTTTGTTGATGTTGACTGCCAGCTAATCGATGCTAACATGCTACGCTAATCGATGCTAACATGCTATTTACTGGCGGTGCTAAAGCAGACATGGCACAGAGATGTATGGATAACCTGCAGATGCATTTGCAACTATATTACGTTTAATGCGAAAAAAACACTTACCAATCGACAGATTGGCAGAGAGCGAAAAAAAAGGCACTTGAAAGCTTTTTTCAGGGATATTCCGGGACCGGTAAAATTTTGAAAAAAACTTCAAAAAATACAACAAGCCACTGGGAACTGATTTTTATTGTTTTTAACCCTTTTTAAATTGGGATAATGTTCCCCTTTAAAGTGCCTTGTTTTCGCTCTCTGCGAAGCCACTGTTCATTTCCCTGTGATGTCACACAGTGCTGCCAATACAAACAAACAACATGGCGATTACCACAGCAAGGTATAGCGACATTAGCTCGGATTCAGACTCGGATTTCAGCGGCTTAAGCAATTCAACAGATTACGCATGTATTGAAACGGATGGTTGGAGTTTGAAAGTATTGAAGGAGAAACTGAAGCTATTGAGCGAATAGCTATTGACGTTATTCATAGCCATAGCATGGCCGAATAGCTGCGTTAGCATCGCCGGTAAAATGTGCGGACCAAACGATCAGGACTTTCGCATCTTGTGACACTGGAGCAACTTAAATCCGTCGATTGGTAAGTGTTTGTTTCCCATTAAATGTGGGTATCTAGTTTCAAATGTACATACAGCTAGCCTAAATAACATGTTAACATCGATTAGCTGGCAGTCACGCCGCAACCAAATATGTCTGATTAGCACATAAGTCAACAACATCAACAAAACTCACCTTTGTGATCTCGTTGACTTTATTGTTGCAAATGCATCTGCAGGTTATCCATACATCTCTGTGCCATGTCTGTCATCGCCGGTAAAATGTGCAGACACTCTGGCACATTCAATGGGGGTCTGGCGGCAGATTTCTTGCCACTTTCGCATCTTCGGGCCAGTGGTGCAACTTGAATCCCTCCCTGTTCGTGTTTTTACACCCCCCGACAACACACCGACGAGGCATGATGTCTCCAAGGTTCCAAAAAAATTGTCGAAAAAACGGAAAATAACAGAGCTGAGACCCGGTGTTTGTAATGTGTTTGAGAAAATGAAAATGGCGGCTGTATTACCTCAGTGACGTCACTTTCTGACGTCATCGCCCCAAAAGCGATAAACAGAAAGGCGTTTAATTCGCCAAAATTCACCCATTTAGAGTTCGGAAATAGGTTAAAAAAATATATGGTCTTTTTTCTGCAACATCAAGGTATATATTGACGCTTGCATAGGTCTGGTGATAATGTTCCCCTTTAAGATGGAAAGTGTAGCTGCCATTATAATGTGCACTCATGTTTTCTAATGGCTGTAAGTCTTCAACTATACTAAGTATTTCAATGGGTGGAATCTGATATACTTGTTACTATGGTCGTCTAAGTAGTTTCTATGGTCATCTCATTAGTTACTATGGTCATCTAATTAGTTACTACGGTCATCTCATTAGTTACTATGGTCATCTAATTAGTTACTCTGGTCATCTAAGTAGTTACTATGGTAATCTAATTAGTTACTATGGTAATCTAATTAGTTACTATGGTCATCTAATTAGTTACTATGGTCATCTCATTAGTTACTATGGTCATCTCATTAGTTACTCTGGTCATCTAAGTAGTTACTATGGTAATCTAATTAGTTACTATGGTCATCTAATTAGTTACTATGGTCATCTAATTCGTTACTATGGTCATCTAAGTAGTTACTATGGTCATCTAATTAGTTACTATAGTCCTCCAATTAGTTACTATGGTCATCTAATTAGTTACTATGGTCATCTAATTAATTGCTATGGTCATCTCATTTGTTACAATGGTCATCTCATTAGTTACTATGGTCATCCAATTAGTTACTATGGTCATCCAATTAGTTACTATGGTCATCTAATTAGTTACTATGGTCATCCAATTAGTTACTATGGTCATCTAATTAGTTACTATGGTCATCCAATTAGTTACTATGGTCATCTAATTAGTTACTATGGTCATCCAATTAGTTACTATGGTCATCTAATTAATTGCTATGGTCATCTCATTTGTTACAATGGTCATCTCATTAGTTACTATGGTCATCCAATTAGTTACTATGGTCATCCAATTAGTTACTATGGTCATCCAATTAGTTACTATGGTCATCTCATTAGTTACTATGGTCATCTCATTAGTTACTATGGTCATCTAAGTAGTTACTATGGTCATCTCATTAGTTACTATGGTCGTCTAATTAGTTTCTATGGTCATCTCATTAGTTACTATGGTCATCTAATTAGTTACTATGGTCATCTCATTAGTTACTATGGTCATCTAATTAGTTACTCTGGTCATCTAAGTAGTTACTATGGTAATCTAATTAGTTACTATGGTAATCTAATTAGTTACTATGGTCATCTAATTAGTTACTATGGTCATCTCATTAGTTACTATGGTCATCTCATTAGTTACTCTGGTCATCTAAGTAGTTACTATGGTAATCTAATTAGTTACTATGGTCATCTAATTAGTTACTATGGTCATCTAATTCGTTACTATGGTCATCTAAGTAGTTACTATGGTCATCTAATTAGTTACTATAGTCCTCCAATTAGTTACTATGGTCATCTAATTAGTTACTATGGTCATCTAATTAATTGCTATGGTCATCTCATTTGTTACAATGGTCATCTCATTAGTTACTATGGTCATCCAATTAGTTACTATGGTCATCCAATTAGTTACTATGGTCATCTAATTAGTTACTATGGTCATCCAATTAGTTACTATGGTCATCTAATTAGTTACTATGGTCATCCAATTAGTTACTATGGTCATCTAATTAGTTACTATGGTCATCCAATTAGTTACTATGGTCATCTAATTAATTGCTATGGTCATCTCATTTGTTACAATGGTCATCTCATTAGTTACTATGGTCATCCAATTAGTTACTATGGTCATCCAATTAGTTACTATGGTCATCCAATTAGTTACTATGGTCATCTCATTAGTTACTATGGTCATCTCATTAGTTACTATGGTCATCTAAGTAGTTACTATGGTCATCTCATTAGTTACTATGGTCATCTAATTAGTTACCATGGCCATCTCATTAGTTACTATGGTCATCTAAGTAGTTACTATGGTCATCTCATTAGTTACTATGGTCATCTAATTAGTTACTATGGTCATCTCATTAGTTACTATGGTCATCTAATTAGTTACTCTGGTCATCTAAGTAGTTACTATGGTAATCTAATTAGTTACTATGGTAATCTAATTAGTTACTATGGTCATCTAATTAGTTACTATGGTCATCTCATTAGTTACTATGGTCATCTAATTAATTACTATAGTCATCCAATTAGTTACTATGGTCATCCAATTAGTTACTATAGTCATCCAATTAGTTACTATGGTCATCTAATTAGTTACTATGGTCATCTAATTAGTTACTATGGTCATCTAATTAGTTACTATGGTCATCCAATTAGTTACTATGGTCATCTAATTAGTTACTATGGTCATCCAATTAGTTACTATGGTCATCTAATTAGTTACTATGGTCATCTAATTAGTTACCATAGTCATCCAATTAGTTACTATGGTCATCCAATTAGTTACTATGGTCATCTAATTAGTTACTATGGTCATCTAATTAGTTACTATGGTCATCCAATTAGTTACTATGGTCATCTAATTAGTTACTATGGTCATCCAATTAGTTACCATAGTCATCCAATTAGTTACTATGGTCATCCGATTAGTTAATATGGTCATCTAATTAGTTACTATGGTCATCCAATTAGTTACTATGGTCATCTAATTAGTTACTATGGTCATCCAATTAGTTACTATGGTCATCCAATTAGTTACTATGGTCATCTAATTAGTTACTATGGTCATCTAATTAGTTACTATGGTCATCCAATTAGTTACTATGGTCATCTAATTAGTTACTATGGTCATCCAATTAGTTACTATGGTCATCCAATTAGTTACTATGGTCATCTAATTAGTTACTATGGTCATCTAATTAGTTACTATGGTCATCCAATTAGTTACTATGGTCATCTAATTAGTTACTATGGTCATCCAATTAGTTACTATGGTAATCTAATTAGTTACTATGGTCATCCAATTAGTTACTATGGTCATCCAATTAGTTACTATGGTCATCTAATTAGTTACTATGGTCATCTAATTAGTTACTATGGTCATCCAATTAGTTACTATGGTCATCTAATTAGTTACTATGGTCATCCAATTAGTTACTATGGTCATCTAATTAGTTACTATGGTCATCTAATTAGTTACTATGGTCATCCAATTAGTTACTATGGTCATCTAATTAGTTACTATGGTCATCCAATTAGTTACTATGGTCATCTAATTAGTTACTATGGTCATCCAATTAGTTACTATGGTCATCTAATTAGTTACTATGGTCATCTACGTCACAGCAGCTCAGACAAGGCACCAAGCAGTGTGGGCGGGAAGCGTTTCCACAGACGCGGAAAAATATTTTCACATCAAAAGTTCTAAAGCAGGGGTCACCAACCTTTTTGAAACCAAGAGCTACTTCTTGGGTACTGATTAATGCGAAGGGCTACCAGTTTGATACACACTTAAATAAATTGCCAGAAATAGCCAATTTGCTCAATTTACCTTTAATAAACAAATCCATATATATAAAAAATGGGTATTTCTGTCTGTCATTCCGTCATACATTTTTTTCCTTTTACGGAAGGTTTTTTGTAGAGAATAAATGATGAAAAAAACCACTTAATTGAACGGTTTAAAAGAGAAGAAAACAGGCAAAAAATGAAAATTAAATTTTGAAACATAGTTTATCTTCAATTTTGACTCTTTAAAATTCCAAATTCAACAGAAAGACTAGCTAATTCAAATATTTTTGAAAAAATTTAAAATAGAATTTATGGAACATCATTAGTCATTTTTCCTGATTAAGATTAATTTTAGATTTTTGATGTTATGTTTTAAATAGATTAAAATCCAATCTGCACTTTGTTAGAATATATAACAAATTGGACCAAGCTATATTTCTAACAAAGACAAATCATTATTTCTTCTAGATTTTCCAGAACAAAAATTTTAAAAGAAATTCAAAAGATTTTGAAATAGGATTTAAATTTGATTCTACAGATTTTCTAGATTTGCCAGAATATTTTTTTTTTTTTTATTTTAATCATAAGTTTGAAGAAATATTTCACAAATATTCTTCATCGAAAAAACAGAAGCTAAAATTAAGAATCAAATTAAAATGTATTTATTATTCTTTACAATAAAAAAAATAAATTTACTTGAACATCGATTTAAATTGTCAGGAAAGAAGAGGAAGGAATTTAAAAGGTAAAAAGGTATATGTGTTTAAAAATCCTAAAATCATTTTTAAGGTTGTATTTTTTCTCTAAAATTGTCTTTCTGAAAGTTATAAGAAACAAAGTAAAAAAATAAATGAATTTATTTAAACAAGTGAAGACCAAGTCTTTAAATTATTTTCTGGGATTTTCAAATTCTATTTGAGTTTTGTCTCTCTTAGAATTAAAAATGTCGAACAAAGCAAGACCAAGTTGCTAGTAAATAAATTAAATTTAAAAAACAGAGGCAGCTCACTGGTAAGTGCTGCTATTTGAGCTATTTTTAGAACAGGCCAGTGGGCGACTCATCTGGTCCTTACGGGCTACCTGCTGCCTCCGCGTTCCCTCCTTCCCTGCTTGCTCTGTTTGTCTTTGTCCTTGTCTGAACTTTTTAAAAGCCTCTTTCTTTGCGCTGTCCTCTAATCCAAATTTCAATATAAATATGATCAGCTGGACTCTTGACGCTGCGGGTTACGTGCGGGACTCCTGGAACTCATGGAGGATCATTGGCCTCTCAGCTCCTTCCATCGAGGACGTCAAAGACATCTATTATTTGGGGGGCACTTGCTGATTGGGCTGGGCATTGCTCTGGTGTATCGACAAATTCGGAAGACGATGGCAGCCACTCAAGGAGCCCAACGGCTGATCAATGCAAAGGAAGGGCTGTGGGAACACAGACTCGTGCGATTTCTGAGTTGATTCGCAAAATGGATCTCATCTTAGAAAAGTTTGCAGAGAAAGAATAATTAATTGGAACTGAAAGAGATCCAACATGGACAACAGAGAAGATAAGTCAATATGTTGTCTTCTCGAAGGAAAACAACTTTTTATCTACGATTTGGACTTCCTGAATGGCCTTGGCATGGAACAGGCTGTTCTGAAGGAAATCTCCCGAAGACTCCTCAAGATAGACGCTTTTGACCTTTCCTTTGTGTCAACAAAATCTGTAGCTGAACTTTATCGGCCTCAGCCATACAAAAACATTCACCACCTCTCCCGAGTTAATTGGGCATATGATAATTGTGAATGTGAATTATATTTATATAGCGCTTTTTCTCTAGTGACTCAAAGCGCTTTACATAGTGAAACCCAATATCTAAGTTACATTTAAACCAGTGTGGGTGGCACTGGGAGCAGGTGGGTAAAGTGTCTTGCCCAAGGACACAACGGCAGT
The DNA here is from genome assembly GCF_033978795.1 of Nerophis ophidion. Classification (NCBI taxonomy): domain Eukaryota; kingdom Metazoa; phylum Chordata; class Actinopteri; order Syngnathiformes; family Syngnathidae; genus Nerophis; species Nerophis ophidion. Next base: position 11,430,260 of record NC_084634.1, on the reverse strand, counting down.
GACTAGGATGGCAGAAGCGGTAATCGAACCTGCAACCCTCAAGTAGCTGGCATGGCCGCTCTACCAACCGAGCTAAACCACCCACATATATGCACACACATGACCCCTACCCTTGAATCAACACCCTCCCCACCGCTTATTTCCTCTGGGGTTGTGGATGGCTGAGTGTTGCTACAGAGCGAACGGCGGGCCTGCGCAAACCCACCCCTCCCTCTGTTGCAAGTTGGTGTGATACATGTATGTTTAATGTGTGCCATGCTATGTGAGTTTTTTTCCTTGGACTCAGGCTAGACCTCTCCTGAGGGTCTAGCCTTGGACAGATATTTTTTTACTCCCCCCCTCACCTAATGTCACCCTTTTCTTATCTTCATAAGGAGCGCTGTAACCGGCTGATCCGTCGGCGGTCTCGTCTTGTCCCCCCCTGCTCTTAGCGGGACTGTGCCGAAAATGTAATTTCAGTTCTGAAGTGTCTTGTACATGTAGGAACGGACAAATAAAAATTATTCTCATTCTGATTCTGCTCTAGTGACTCTTAAGCACTTTTACGTAGTCCATCCATCCATTTTCTACCGCTTATTCCCTTTCGGGGTCGCGGGGGGCGCTGGCGCCTATCTCAGCTACAATCGGGCAGAAGGCGGGGTACACCCTGGACAAGTCGCCACCTCATCACAGGGCCAACACAGATAGACAGACAACATTCACACTCACATTCACACACTAGGGACCATTTAGTGTTGCCAATCAACCTATCCCCAGGTGCATGTCTTTGGAAGTGGGAGGAAGCCGGAGTACCCGGAGGGAACCACGCATTCACGGGGAGGACATGTAAACTCCACACAGAAAGATCCCGAGCCTGGATTTGAACCCGGGACTGCAGGACCTTCGTATTGTGAGGCAGACGCACTAACCCCTCTGCCACGGTGAAGCCCACTTTTACGTAGTGAAACCCAATATTTAAGTTACATCTAAACCAGTGTGGGTGGCACCGGGAGCATGTGGCTAAAGTGCCTTGCCCAAGTACACGACGGCAGGCACTTGGATGGCGGGAGCGGGGATTGAACCTGGAACCCTCAGGTTGCTGGCACGGCCACTCTACCAACCGAGCTACACCGCCCCACATTAATGAAGGTCTCTGCATTTGATGACATTTTTAACATATATATACATCGAGGGCGGTGTGGCGCAGTTCGGAGAGTGGTGGTGCCAACAACCTGAGGGTTCCTGGTTCGATTCCCACCTTCTATCAATCTAGTCACGTCCGTTGTGACCTTGAGCAAGACGCTTCATTCACCCTTGCTCCTGATGGGTCGTGGTTAGGGCCTTGCATGGCAGCTCCCTCCATCAGTGTGTGAATGTGGAAATAGTGTCAAAGCGCTATCCAAGTATAACCCGTTTACACATTTAGGAATAGGAGATGTTGATATTGTAACCTGAGCACAGCGACAGAGGCTGCGAGGGTCCAGGAAGGAGAAGACGTAGAGGCAGACGGTTCTGGGCAGCACGCAGGTGAAGTCAGCGGCCTGCAGGGGGAGCTGTCTGCTCACACAGCTGCCCACAAACTCCAGCTGCTCCTTGGAACATTTGCTGAGGATGTCGCTGAGCACCACCCTCCGCTGGCTCTCGGACCAGCCGCGGAACTGTCGGGTGCACGAAGACGTGGAAGAGGAGGAGGAAGGAGAAAGTTGCGGCGCGAAGCTGAGAGTCCGACTTACCCACTTTTTAAGCAGCCAACGTCTCTCCTCGAAAAGCTGCGCACACAACAGAAAGCGTGTGAATATGTGACACTGTAAATAAACATGTAAATATTTGACACTGTAAATAAACATGTAAATATGTGTCACTGCAAACAAACGCGTAAATAAGTAACACTAAAACATGTACAAACCCCGTTTCCATATGAGTTGGGAAATTGAGTTCGATGTAAATATAAACGGAATACAATGATTTGCAAATCCTTTTCAACCCATATTCAGTTGAATATGCTACAAAGACAAGATATTTGATGTTCAAACTCGTAATTTTTTTTTTTGCAAATAATAATTAACTTAGAATTTCTTGGCTGTAACACGTGCCAAGTAGTTGGGAAAGGGCATGTTCACCACTGTGTTACATCACCTTCTCTTTTAACAACACTCAATAAACGTTTAGAACTGAGGAAACTAATTGTTGAAGCTTTGAAAGTGGAATTCTTTCCCATTCTTACTTTATTGTAGAGCTTCAGTCGTTCAACAGTCCGGGGTCTCCGCTGTCGTATTTTACGCTTCATAATGCGCCACACATCTTCGATGGGAGACAGGTCTGGACTGCAGGCGGGCCAGGAAAGTACCCGCACTCGTTTACTATGAAGGCACGCTGTTGTAACACGTGGCTTGGTATTGCTTTGCTGAAATAAGCAGGGGCGTCCATGATAACGCTGCTTGGATGACAACATATGTTGCTCCAAAACCTGTATGGACAATTCAGCATTAATGGTGTCTTCACAGATGTGTAAGTTACCCATGCCTTGGGCACTAATACACCCCCATACCATCACAGATGCTGGCTTTTGAACTTTGCGCCTATAACAATCGGATGTTTATTTTCCTCTTTGTTCTGGAGGACACCACGTCCTCTGTTTCCAGATATAATTTGAAATGTGGACTCGTCAGACCACAGAACACTTTTCCACTTTGCATCAGTCCATCTTAGATGAGCTCGGGCCCAGCGAAGCCAGGGGCGTTCCTGGGTGTTGTTGATAAATGGCTTTCGCTTTGCATAGTAGAGTTTTAACTTGCACTTACAGATGTAGCGACCAACTGTAGTTACAGACAGTGGTTTTATGAAGTGTTCCTGAGCCAATATGGTGATATCCTTTACACACTGATGTCGGTTTTTGATGCAGTACCACCTGAGGGGTCAAAGGTCCGTAATATCATCGCTTACGTGCAGTGATTTCTCCAGATTCTTTGAACTTTTTGATGATTTTACAGACCGTAGATGGTAAAATCCCTAAATTCCTTGCAATAGCTCGTTGAGAAATGTTGTTCTAAAACTGTTCGATAATTTGCTTACAAATTGGTGACCCTCGCCCCATCCTTGTTTGTGAATTACTTAGCATTTCATGGAAGCTTTTATACCCGATCATGGCACCCACCTGTTCCCAATTAGCCTGCACACCCGTGGGATGTTCCAAATAAGTGTTTGATGAGCATTCCTCAACTTTATCAGTATTTATTACCACCTTTCCCAACTTCTTTGTCACGTGTTGCTGGCATAATATCCTAAAGTTAATGATTATTTGCCAAAGAAAAAAAAATGTTTATCAGTTTGAACATCAAATATGTTGTCTTTGTAGCATATTCAACTGAATATGGGTTGAAAATGATTTCTAAATCATTGTATTCCGTTTATATTTAAATCTAACACAATTTCCCAACTCATATGTAAACGGGGTTTGTAGATATGTGACACAATAATCAAACGTGTAAATGTGTGAGACTAAAAACATGTAGATATGTGACACTTTAAACTAACGTGTAAATATGTGACAAGTAAACAAACGTTTAAATATGTAGCACTAATACATGTAAATATGTAACACTATCCATCCATCCATTTTCTAGCGCTTATTCCCTTTGTAAATATGTAACACTAATACATGTAAATATGTGACATTCCAAACAAACAAGTAGATATGTGACACTCCAAACAAACATGTAGATATGTGACACTCCAAACAAACGTGTAAAAATGTGATGCTGTAAATAAACATGTAAATATATGACACTGTAAATAAACATGTACATATGTGACACTCTAAGTAAATATGTACAAATATGTGACACTGTAAATAAACATATAAATAACTGATATGTAAACAAATGTGTACATATGTGACACTAAATAAACATGTAATTATTTGACACTGAGAATATACATGTAAGTGAGTGACACTGTAAATAAACATGTGGATATGTGATGCTGTAAACAAACATGTAAACATGTGACACTGCAAGTAAATATGTACATATGTGACACTGTAAATAAATATGTACACATATGTGACACTGCAAATAAATATGTACAAATATGTGACACTGTAAATAAAAATGTAAATATTTGACATGTAAACAAGTGAGTAAATATGTGACACTGCAAACAAATGTGTAAATATGTGACACTAAATAAACATGTAATTATGTGACACGGAATAAACATGTAAATGAGTGAGACTGTAAATAAACATGTGGATATGTGATGCTGTAAACAAACATGTAAATGTGTGAAACTGTAAATAAACATGTGGATATGTGACTCTGTAAACAAACATGTAAATATGTGACACTGTAAATAAACATGTAAAAATATAACACTGTAAATAAATATGTGACACTGTAAGCAATCATGTAAGTATGTGACACTGTAAACAAACATATAAATATGAGAGGTAAATAAGCGTGTAAATATGTGACACTGTAAATAAACATGTACATATGTGACACTGTAAACAAACATGTAAACGTGACACTGTTAACAAACGTGTACATATGTGACACTGTAAATAAACATGTAGATATGTGACACATGTAAATATGTGACACTGTAAATAAACATGTAAAAATATGACACTGTAAATGAATATGTGACACTTTAAGCAATCATGTAAATATGTGACACTGTAAACAAACATATAAATATGAGACATGTAAATAAGCGTGTAAATATGTGACACTGTAAACAAGCATGTGACACTGTTAACAAACGTGTACATACTGTATGTGATACTGTAAATAAACATGTAAATATGTGACACATGTAAATATGTGACACTGTAAACAAACATAAATATGAGACATGTAAATAAGCGTGTAAATATGTGACACTGTAAACAAACATGTAAACACGTGACACTGTTAACAAACGTGTACATATGTGACACTGTAAATAAATATGTAAATATGTGACACATGTAAATATGTGACACTTTAAACAAACATACATATGAGACATGTAAAATAAGCGTTTAAATATGTGACACTGTAAACGTAAACGTGTGACACTGTAAACAAGCGTGTATATATGTGACACTGTAAATAAATATGTAAATATGTGACACTGTAAATAAATGTGTACATATGTGACACTGTAAATAAACATGTACATATGTGACATGTACATATGTGACATGTACATATGTGACGCTGTAAACAAACATGTAAATATGTGACACTGTAAATAAACATGCACATATGTGACACTGTAAACAAACATGTAAACAGGTGACACTGTTAACAAACGTGTACATACGTGACACTGTAACCAAACATGTAAATATGTGACACATGTAAATATGTGGCACTGTAAACAAACATACACACATGAGACATGTAAATAAGCGTGTAAATATGTGACACTGTAAACAAACATGTAAACGTGTGACACTAAAACGTGTATACATGTGACACTGTAAATAAATATGTACATATGTGACACTGTAAATAAACATATACATATGTGACATTGTAAATAAACATGTACATATGTGACATTTACATATGTGACACTGTAAACAAACATGCAAACATGTGACTGTTAACAAACGTGTAAATATGTGACACTGTAAATAAAGATGTAGATATGTGACACGTACATATATGACACTGTAAACAAACATCTAAATATGTGACACTGTAAATAAAGATGTAGATATGTGACACGTACATATATGACACTGTAAACAAACATCTAAATATGTGACACTGTAAATAAAGATGTAGATATGTGACACGTACATATTTGACACTGTAAACAAACATCTAAATATGTGTCACTGTAAACAAACTTGGAAATGTGACACTAAATAAACATGTAAACATGTGACATCGTAAACAAACATGTACAGTTGTGGTCAAAAGTTTACATACACTTGTAGAGAACATAATGTCATGGCAGTCTTGAGTTTACAATCATTTCTACAACTCTTATTTTTTTGTGATAGAGTGATTGGAGCACATACTTGTTAGTCACAAAAAACATTCATGAAGTTTGGCTCTTTTATGAATTTATTATTAGTCTACTGAAAATGTGACCCAGTCTGCTGGGTCAAAAGTATACATACAGCAATGTTAATATTTGCTTACATGTCCCTTGGCAAGTTTCACTGCAATAAGGCGCTTTTGGTAGCCATCCACAAGAATATGCATGAATTTTTGACCACTCCTCTTGACAAAATTGGTGCAGTTCAGCTAAATGTGTTGGTTTTCTGACATGGACTTGTTTCTTCAGCATTGTCCTCACCTTTAAGTCAAGACTTTGGGAAGGCCATTCTAAAATCTTCTAGCCTGATTTAGCCATTCTTTTACCACTTTTGACGTGTGTTTGGGGTCATTGTCCTGTTGGAACACCCAACTGCACCCAAGACCCAACCTCAAGGCTGATGACTTTAGGTTGTCCTGAAGAATTTGAAGGTAATCCTCATTTTTCATTGTCCCATTTACTCTCTGTAAAGCACCAGTTCCATTGGCAGCAAAACAGGCCCAATATACCACCACCATGCTTGACAGTAGGAATGGTTTCCTGGGATTAAAGACCTCACCTTTTCTCCTTCAAACATATTGCTGGGTATTGTAGCCAACCATATATACATATATATATATATATATATATATATATGTACATTTATAATATAATGGTGCACAGATGATTGTATTGCACATGCAAAGTGTTAGTGTGTGTTTTCCTGACCCGGCTGTTGGTCAAGGGGTGGTTCAGGGGCGTCCAGGCGCTTAGTTTGCTCTGCATTTTTGCACTGCTCGCAGGTATATCGGACGCACGTGGCATCGTCACCTGTATCGAAAACACAACAGACTTGTGTTTGATTGCAAAACCGTTGCTTCCACATGTTTCACCGCCATTCTTTTTTTTTTTTGTCTGCTCAAACGTTCCAAGTGGGAAATACGACCCAAATAAACACCACGCAAAACAACACACATACACACCTTTAGGCGGCCAGGAGGACATTAATCCAACACACTCTTGTTTCTCCAACGTCCATACACCTCACTCTTGTGCGTTTACTCGTTGCCGTGGTGACAGCCACCGCGGTGTGTGTGTGTGTGGCGCACACACACACACACCGCGGTGGCTGCAAAGCAGACCTGAGTGGTGTGTGTCTGCATAACATATCATGCAATAATAGACATTTACGTTGCTTTAGTGCTTATTTATGAATATTTAGAACAGGGGTGGTCCAAACCTTTTCCCTTTGGGGCTGGGTCATTTTTATATCTTTCATTTTTTACCACATTTTGTTACTCTTTAAGGCTCCCCTTAAGTTTATCCCCATGGATCCATAAGGGTCTCAGTCATAAAAAAAATAAGACATACATTATTTTTAACATGTTCTTTCAATTCTTAAATCTCTAGATCAACTTCAGATCTGTAGATATAAAGTTAGATATGTTTTATGTTTTATGCCCTTTTTGTCAAAACCCTGTTTTTTTTTTGTTTTTGTTTTTTAATGGCCAAACATAAAATATTTCCCCCCACAAAAAAATCCACAAAGTGGAACATTTGATGTGAAGTAATTACAGCCTTAAATACATGAATATTTCATAACATTGATTGTAATTCATTATTATTTCTGGAAAAATTATAGTTTCAACAACAAAAAAATACCACTAAAATTATTGGGGATCCAAAAGGGTCCCACTCATAAAAGTGATAAAAATTAGTCATACTTGTATTTATTTATTTTTTAACTATAAACGCTTTAGTGTCCTGGCTTCTGTTTTGTTGGCTCAGCCGTTTTACTGCCATGTGACAGGAACCGTATGGAAACAATTAAGGTATAAAAATAAACATTTATAAACACTTTTGTACCAGTATATATATATATATGCTCGTGGAACTACACGGTACCAGATCTCCCTCGCCTCTTTGACGGCCATGTCTGGCCCTTGGACTTGAAACACAAGACAAACATTGTTTTTTTTATTTTGTTTTATTTTTCATCAAATAAAGCTTTTTTTTTAATATATGGCAAACACATAACATATGCAATATTTTCCAGAATAAATATTTCAAAGTGGAATATTTGGAGTTTTAAATAGGTCAGTAGTTCACAACAATTGATTTTAATTAATTATTCTTTTTTTGAGCTATGACAGTTTTTAAACTACCAAAAAAAATCCCACTAAAATTCCTGGGGATCCAAATGGGTCCCACTCATGAAAGTGTTACAAATAATTCATACTTTTTCCCCCCAAAGCTTAAGTCTCTCGATCAACTTCTTGTCCTTCCTAAGTGTTTATTATCCTTTTTTTTTTTATTTGTATGTTTTATGGGTGTTTTTTTAAATATTTTTTTTATATGACAAACACGCACAATATGACATATTTTCCCCAAAAAATCTTCACTGTGGAATATTTGATGTGAAATAATAGGAGCCTTAAATATGTCGATAATTAATAACGTTGATTTTAATTACTTATTATTTTTGAGCAACGACTGTTTAAAAAATTAACTAAAATTATTGGGGATCTAAAAGGGTCCCACTCATAAAAGTGTAAAAAAAAGTAATACTTTATTCTTTGTTTTACTTTCAACGCTTAAGCCTCTAGATTAACTTCAGATCTATCTGTCGATTACTGTATAGGTTTTGATTTTTTTTTCATGTTTTTTTATTTGTTTGTTTTATGCCCCTTTTTTTATTATTTTATTAAACACAAAACATATGCAATATTTTCCTTTTTTTTAAGTGGAATATTTGAAGCCTTAAATGGGTCAGTATTTAATAACAACATTGATTTTAATTATTTTTGTTTTTTTACTTCAAAAGCAATACCTAGGGATCCAAAAGGGACCAACTCACAAAAGTGTGGAAAATCATACCTTTTTTGATTTTGTACTTTTAACATTGAATTATTTAGCTTAACTTTAGATCAATGTGTCCTTTATAACTTTATTCATGTTTTTTTCCTGATTTTTGTTAGTTTGTTTTGTGTCCTTTTTTTTTTTTTCAAAGAAAACTTTGTTTTTTGTATGGCAAACACACCAAAATATGCAATATTTTCTTGAAAACATTTCTAAGTTGAATATTTGAAGCTTTGAACAGATCAATCATTTGATTGGATTTGAGTTTTCCTTGCCCTTATGTGGGCCTACCGAGGATGTCGTGGTGGTTTGTGCAGCCCTTTGAGACACTAGTGATTTAGGGCTATATAAGCAAACATTGATTGATTGATTGATATTATTGTTTTCTGAGTAATGACAGTTTTAAAGGAAAAAAAACAGTTACAGAGTCAACATTTCAACCTTTTCTCGTTACATTTCACCCGTTTGCTCGTTTATTCCACTTTAATGTTTGTTTTTGTTTCTAATGATGAACTTGTAGAATTAGAACATTAGCCGCGGCTCCGAAATGGTCCCCGGGCCGCACTTTGGACCCCACAGATTTAGGGCAGTTGTATGATTGATTTTTACATCGAATTAATGTCGATAATAGCGTGATTATGTGCAACAGATGACTTTTCAAACACAAACGTGTCTTCTTTGGATACATTTTGCTTTCCAAACGCTTGGATGGGCGGCAGCAAACCTGCTGTGAAGAAAAGAGACGCTAACGTGTCAAGTCAGCAGGTGAAGCGCCGCAAAAAGGAAGCTACCCCCGCGTCGTTTCAAAGTAAACTACCCCCTTTCGTCTACTAAATGTGTCTTTAACGTCTCAATTGATCCTATTTGGTGTTTTTGTTGCTTGGATTTTAACATGCACTTTGATATCAGCGAGGAAATTATTTTTCACGGCTTCTGTCGAGCATTGCGTGGTGCTTTTAATGTCTGAGCGCTCACCGGAAGTTGCGCGCGTCGACGACTCGGCTTGACGAGGGAGGACCGGAGGAGGAGAGGACGGCCTGGGCGACATTCGCACATTGTTCGTAAAGTCGCGGAATGGCGAGGACTTATTGTTGCCTACGTGTGAATATTCAGCTCCCCAGTCCGGTAAGTTGCTTCAAATGGAACCTGTGTTGCTTTTCCTTTAAATACGGCGCCTTTCTCTTTGACTGCATTTCCGTATAGGCGCGCGCCGGTAGCGGGCTTTTAAGTTATTAATCACCGGCGTAAATATTTTTAGCAAATATCAAAAAAATCCTAACCTGGATTTATTAACCAGCATTTGTTTGCCTTGTGCCACCATTTTTTATTAATTAAATTATTTATTTAATTTCGGGCGGCTGCACCGAGTGAGTCCCTAATTACGAGTTAGCTACACGTTGACGTCATCAGCGTAGAGTCAATTTGTAGCTTCACGATGACGTCATCAACGTAGTGTCAATTAGTAAATTCACGATGACGTCATCGGCGTAGAATCAATTTGTACTTATTAATATCGACACACATGTCGGCTAATAGACTCGTCATTTGTTTAATTTAGTTTGTAAAAATGTACCCAGTTGTCTTTAAATGTGTTTTGTACTATATATATTTTAAAAATACTATTATCTATAGTGTTTTTTATTTTTTTTATGCTCACTAGTCAGCTAGCTAACATTGTTAGGTAGCCCTGTCTCCGCTACACATCATCGATTCTGGATTCCTAAAAATGTTGAAAAAAGGTGCTTCCCATTTAGAGTAATACACCGTAAAAACAATCGTGGAAAAAATTTACTGTAAAATATACTGTTTACATATTTATCCATCCATCCATTTCCTACCTCTTATTCCCTTCGACAGTAAATGGAAAAACTGGCGCACTGATTTTTTTAAAGGAACAAACTCGCAATTTAGTCGGCAGAATTTTACAGTAAAATGTACTGTTTTAATTTTTTTTATTTTTATATTATGTTACTCTTAATGGAAAAACGATACCACTGATTTTTTTAAAATTCTGGCAACTGAGCTGCCAGGTTTTTATTAATAAAACCCCCCCCAAAAAACATGCTACAGTTTTTTCGTTTACAATAATACACCGTTTTTTTTACCGTCAAAAAATGTAGTCATTTTTCCATCTAAAGGGATACACAGTAAAAACAACATTCATAGATTTTACATTATTAACTACAATGTTAAACGTAAAATAGTATTGTTTTTTTGTACAATATATTATTATCAATGGATGTACTCTACCACTGTTTTTTTTTTTTTTTTTTTAATTCTGGCAACCGAGCTGCCAGTTTTTTTTATTGTAAAAACAAAAACAAGGTTCCGTTTTTTCATTTACAATAATTCACCGTAAAAACAATTGTAGATTTTACAGTAAAAAACTGTAAAATAACTAAGTCACCAGAATTTTACTGTAATATGCAGTGTTTTTTTTTTTTTAACAACATATTATTGTAAATGAAAAAAAAAAGCCCCTTTTCTTTTTTTAAATTTTTTTTATTTTTTTTATTCTGGCAACTGATCTGCCAGTATTTTACTTTGGAAAAAAATGTGGTGCCCATTCCCAGCAATCGTAGATTTTAAGGTAATAACTGGCAGCAGAACTTTACTGTGAAATACACTGTTATTTACAACATATTACAGTACATAAAAACAACTGGCGCACTGATTTTTTTTAAAGAAAAAAATAGGCATTTTAGTCGGCAGAATTTTACAGGAAAATGTACTGGAGATTTTTTGTTACTCTTTTTGGAAAAACGGTACCACTGATTTTTTGATTTTTTTATTCTGGCAACTGAACTGCCAGTTTTTTTATTGTTTAAACCCCCCCCCAAAAAACATGGTACAGTTTTTTTGTTTTCAATAATACACCGTAAAAACAATCGTAGATTTTACAGTAAGTAACTGTCAACTCAGTCACCCGAATTTTACTAAAATATTCAGTGTTTTTTTACAATATATTACTGGAAATGAAAAAAAAAATATGCCAGTTCTTTTTTTTAAATTTTATTCTGGCAACTGAGCTGCCAGTATTTTACGGTGGAAAAAAATGTGGTACCCATTCCTGTTTACAGTAATACCCCGTAAAAAGAGCAATCGTAGATTTTACGGTAATAACTGGCAGCAACATTTTACAGTGTTATTTACAACATATTACAGTATATGGAAAAACTGGCGCACTGATTTTTTTCGAAGAAAAACACTGGCAATTTAGTCGGCAGAATTATACAGTAAAATTTACTGTTTCTTTTTTTATTTATTTTTTTTACAACATGTTACTCTTTACGGAAAAACATCAAACTGATTTGTTTTTTTAATTCTGGCAACTGAGCCACTGAGTAATACACCGTGAAAACAATAATTGACAAAATAAAAAAAACTGGCAACTCAGGCAACAATTTCACCAAAAAACAGTGCAAAAGCCAAGTTACATGAATTATAAATTTTTTTGGTCTTCTTTAAACTCTACAACTTCTTTGAAATCATAAGTCAAGCAGATATTTCAGTTTGAATTTGTATTTTAACTAAAAATTATTTAAAAAGTAGGATCATATATTTCTTGCAATATCGTATACTATTAATGTGAGAAATGTGTACCGTTTCATGCAGTACATTTATTTTTTCTGTCCAAATGTGGAAAAAAGGAATATATTTACTTTTTAAATTGATGCAGATTATTTGCAGGCATCGGCCAACAAACATTAAAGGTCAAGCTGGTTTTCTTTTAGCACGCTTCTAAAACACACCACTGCCCAAAGATGACAACACAACGGTAAAATATTCAAAATAATCAGCAAAATCACAATAAGCACTAAACATTCTATTTATAAAACCGTTAAAATGCATAAAAGTAGTGCAAAATAGGTAAACGATTAACAATATGGAAAAAAAATCACAATACACACCATTATTTATGTATATATGATACAATTAAAATGCACAAAAATGTTAAAAGTAGGTAAAAGATTAACAATAAAACAGAAAACAAAACATTCTATGTATAAAACAGTTAAAATGCATAAAATGGTGCAAAAATAAGTAAGATTAAAAAAACGCAAATACAAAACATCCTCAATTTAAAACAGTTAAAATGCATAAATGGGTGCAAAATAGGTAAAATAATTAGAAAGAAAAAAATCACAATAAATACTAAACATTCAATATATAAAACACAGTTAAAATACACAAAAATATTGTAAAAAGGGTAAATATTAAAAAAAAAAATCACAATTCAACACATACTAACTATAAAACGGTTGAAATGCATAAAAATAGTGCAAAAAGGTAAAAGATTGAACATATTACAAATAAAAAAACACAATAAATACTAAACATTATATATATAAAACAGAGTTAAAATGCATTAAAAATGTTGCAAAAAAGGTAAAAGATTAAAAATACAAAACCCCCCACGGTAAATACATAACATTCTATATATAAAACACAATTAAAATGCATAAAAAGTAAAATATATTGTGTTTTTCTCCCTCAGATTGTATGAAAGGTTGGCCCAGTGTGCGCCAGCGTCTCTGATGATGATGATGATGATGGCGTGAACACGGGCAGAGCGGACGCAGGCAGCTGGAACCACACCCGACCGCACTTGCTCCTGTGATCTGGACACAAGAATGGACCTTTTTTCCTAGACGCCATCATTGTCTTCTTCTCCTCCTCTTACTACTAGTACTAGTACTACTACTGGTGTACTGTTGCTGTCGTCACGACAACACAGCGGCCATGGCGCTCCGGTGGATGCTCCCGGTGTGCACGCTGACGGCGTGCGTCGCCATTCCCATGGACGCGGCGGCCGGGAGCCACAGCCTGTTCACCTGCGAGCCCATCACCCTGCGGATGTGCCAAGGTCTGGCCTACAATTCCACCTTCATGCCCAACGTGCTCAACCACTATGACCAGCAAACGGCTGCTCTCGCCATGGAGGTAAGGCACTGGCAGCGGGCACTGAGGGTCTGGCTTAGTTTTTGCCACATCCCTCATTTCAGTTTTATCGTATCCATTCAACCACATCCAATTGTTTACAAAGTATGGGAAAATACCGTCGAAACATCACAAAACGTCACAAATTCAGTCGGCCGTTTTGTATATTTCACTCCAAATATCTTCGGTAATTTCTGTAGATTCTACATCACAGTTGTAACACTTCTGCATTCTCACCATATTATTAGATCAGTCATACTGGAAATGCGCAAAAACAAGAACACACATGCTTGACTTCGTTATGCATTCTAAAGTGTAAATAAATATCCAACAATTAATGAAAAGATGGAGGATCCTCTCATTATACTCTCTAAAAACATCCAGAAAGCGCCAACAATACTCCATTTACATGTCGGGACCTGAAAATGAACAAAATATGAGTGATGTTGTTATTATAAGAGCAAACACAGACGGACTATTTTAGCGCCGCATTGATAGCAGTGAGCTAATGCTATCTTACGCCACTATTTTTGACACACTGAGCCGGCGGCTGCTTCTGCTCTGTATTTCTCACTTGCTAGTAGACAAGTCAAGTCAAGTCAGCTTTATTTGTCAATTTCTTTACATGTAAAGACATACAAAGGAATCGAAATTTTGTTTCGCACTCTCCCATGCGTCGACAAAAAGAAAAGAAAACACAACAGTAAAGTGCAACGTGAATATGTCTACCTACTAAAGTGACAATATATATATATATATATAGTTCCTGTTGTTTTTAAATAGGATATGGCGGGACGGCGTGGCGCAGTGGGGAGAGTGGCCGTGCGCAACCCGGGCGTCCCTGGTTCAATTCCCACCTAGTACCAACCTCGTCACGTCCGTTGTGTCCTGAGCAAGACACTTCACCCTTGCTCCTGATGGGTGCTGGTTGGCGCCTTGCATGGCAGCTCCCTCCATCAGCGTGTGAATGTGTGTGTGAATGGGTAAATGTGGAAGTAGTGTCAAAGCGCTTTGAGTACCTTGAAGGTAGAAAAGCGCTATACAAGTACAACCCATTTATTTAACCCATTTATATGGCTATAAACAATGAGTGTTTCATCATTAGTGCAAATACTTATGATATAGCAGCAGATTTGTGCAATTTTGCATAGTCATTTTTTCTGTGGTTCATGGGGTTTAGAGTTCAGGTTGTTCCGGGGAGGGGGATTTCAAAGTCCTGACAGCCTGTTGGATCGGGCTGAGGATCGACGGGGTGGCGCGGGGGGGAAGAGAGAGTTCAGCAGCCTAACAGCCTGGTGGTGAAAGCTGTTGGTGAGTCTGGTGGTGCGAGAGCGGAGGCTCTTGTATCTTCTTCCAGAGGGAAGGAGGCTGAACAGGTTGTGTGCGGGGTGGCTTGCGTCACTCACAATTGTGAGTGCTTTGCGGGTGAGGCGGGTGGTGTATAAGTCCTGAAGAGATGGGAGTGGTGCACCAATGATTTTCCCAGCTGTTTTCACGATGCGCTGCAGGTCTCTTCTGTTGTATTGAGTGTAGCTCCCGCCCCACAAATGTGGCCATGGACCGACATAAAAGACACAAAAAGATGCTAATTGCGGCGCCTTTTTATTAACCCTTAGTGAGGAGTGTTATTGATTTTTCATCTAAACGGAATTATGTGAGCATCCCGTCGGTCGGCATCCCAGTGAGAGTGTAAATATTAGTGTTTGTTTTGTGTGTTTAGCACCTATCAATGCTGCTAAGGCTATAGTGTCACAATAAAGCTACATTAATTTAGCAATCAGCTTGTAAAACTTATTGCTCATCCCTTTTGTGTTTGGGCTCAACAATATAATATAAGGTTCTGGCTCATAATTGTTCCCAAAGTAATCGTTGTGGTCTCTCACAAAGTCTGCTTTATTAGCATGTTGTTGATGGGGAAGGGATCTGTGGTTCCTCTACGTCACGGATCGCATGACTGGCTAGAACATTATCTCATATTATCTCACTTAAAACCAAATAAGGCTTTCACAAAAAAAAATTTCACATCCAAATGCTGTTTGTTATTCATCCTGATTCTAATTCGAGTCGTAATTTTCAAAAATCACGTCTTTTTAGGCCATTTCTATGCAAGCAGAAGGAGCTCTTACAACCTGCTGTGAAAACGTGTCATAATTATGATACCAAATAATTAGGCTACACAAAAAAATCGATTCACATTCAAATCGTGATCTTTAATCATCAAGGTTTCAAATCGACTCATTTTCAGAAATGTTTTTAAATTTAGATTTTATTATTTTTTTTACATTTTTAGGCCATCTCCTTGCAACCTGAATGAGCTTTTCCTACCTGCTGTGAAAAAGTTTCATTATAATTACTATGCCAAATAATTAGGAGTGCACAAAAAGAATCCTGATTCATCCCGATTCTAAATAGAGTCCTGATTTTCAAAAATTGTAATTAAATGTATTTTTATTTTTTCATTTTTAGGCCATCTTTATGTGACCAAAATGGAGCTTTTGTAACCTGTAACCTGTTTTAGAAAAGCTGAATTATAATTATTTTACCAAATAATTGGGTATTCCCCAAAAATCCTTTCACATCCAAATCGAGATTTTTATTCATCCCGATTTTTAGATCAACACATAATTTTCAAAAATTGCAATACATTTTTTTTATTTATTTATTTTAAGGCCATGTTCATGTGACAAAAATTGAGCTTTTTTAAATTTCAAACCTGTGTTAGAAAAGTTCACTGATAATTTTTATACCAAATAATTAGGTGTTCACAAAAAATCATTTCACATCCAAATCAAGATTTTTATTCATCCTGATTTTAAATCGAGTCATAATTTTCAAAAATTGCAATTACATGTTTTTATTTTTTATTTTTGTATTTTTTTTAGGCTATGTTAATGTGACCAAAATGGAGCCTTTCTAAATTTCTAACCTGTAACCTGTTTTAGAAAGTTTGAATTATAATTATTACACCAAATAATTAGGTGTTTCCCATAAATTTGTATTCATCCCGATTTTTAAATTGACTCGTGATTTTCAAAAAATACCATTTTTTATTTATTTATTTATTTTTAGGCCATGTTCATGTGACCAAAATTGAGCTTTTCTAAATTTCTAACCTGTGTTAGAAAAGTTTATTTATAATTTTTATACCAAATAATTAATTTGGTGTTCACAAAAAATCCTTTCACATCCAAATCGAAATTTTTATTCATCCCGATTCTGAATCCACTCATTAATTTTATTTATTTATTTATTATTTATATTATTTTTTTATTATTAATTTTTAGGCCATGCAACCAGAAGGAGCTGTTATAACCTGTTTTGAATTGGGATTAATTATAATTATTATACCAAATAATTAGGGGTGCACAAAAAAATCCTGATTCATCCCGATTCTATATCGAATCCTAATTTTCAAAAATTGCAATTAAATAATTTTTTTGTCCCGACTGTAAATCGATTCCTAATTTTCAAAAATTGCAATTAAAATAATTTTTGGGTCATTTTCTGGCCGTTTTCATGTGACCAACATGGAGTTTTCTAAATTTCTAACCTGTTTCAGAAAAAACGTTTTATAATAATTACACCAAATAATTAGGTGTTCAGAAAAAATAATTTCACATCCAAATTGAGATTTTTATTCATCCCAATTCTGAATCGACTCATGATTTTCAAATATTTTTTTTAGATTTTTTTTTAGATTTTTAGGTAATGCAACCAGAAAGAGCTTTTCTAACCTCTTTTGAATTGGGTTCCCTTACAATTATCAGATAAAATAATTAGGGGTTCACAAAAAAAAATCCTGATTCATCCCGATTCTAAATCAAATCCTAATTTTCAAAAATTTCAATTAAAATGTTTTTTGTCCCGACTGTTAACCGATTCCTAATTTTCAAAAATTGCAATCAAAATAATTTTTTGTCATTTTCTGGCCATCTTCATGTGACCAACATAGTTTTCTAAATTTCAAACCTGTAACCTGTTTTATCATTTTTTTTAAATAATTATTATACCACATAATTAGGTGTTCACAAAAAATCCTTTCACATCCAAATAGAGATTTTTATTCATCCCGATTCTGAATCGACTCATGATTTTCAAAACATTTTTTTTTTTTTTTTTTTTAGATTTTTAGGTAATGCAACCGGAAATAACTTTTCTAACCTCTACAAAATAGTTAGGGGTGCACAAAAAAAACCTGATTCATCCCGATTCTAAATAGATTATTAATTTTCAAAAATTGCAATTAAAATAATTTGTTATCTCGATTTTAAATTGATTCCTGATTGTCAAAAAATGCAATTACATTTTTGGGGGGTAATTTTTAGGCCATATTCATGTGACCAACATAGTTTCAGAAATTTCCAACCTGTAACCTGTTTTAGAAAAAACATTTTATAATTATTATACCAAATAATTAGGTGTTCACAAAAAATAATTTCACATCCAAATTGAGATTTTTATTCATCCCAATTCTGAATGTACTCATAATTTTCAGAAAATCTTGTTATTTTTAGGCCATGCAACCGGAAGGAGCTTTTCTAACCTCTTTTGAATTGGGTTCCATTCTAATTATTTTACCAAATAATTAGGGGTGCACGAAAAAAAAATCCTGATTCATCCCAATTCTAAATACATTTCTAATTTAAAAAAATTGCAATTAAAACATTTTTTTTTTCATTTTTAGGCCATCACCATGTGACCAAACCGAGCTTTTCCCACCTGCTCTGAACGTTTCCTTATAATTATTATAAAAATGATTAGTGGTGCACAAAAAAAAATTCTAAATTGACTAATTTTCAAAAATCGCGTTTAAATGTTTTATTTTATTTGTTTTTTTTGTTTTTTTTTAACCATCTCCATGCGACCAGGAGGAGCTTTCCTAAAAAGTAACCTGTTTTGAAAAAGTTTAATTCTACTTATTATACCTAATAATACACTGCCAGACTCCGTTTAAATGGAATTGTGAATGAATTCCGATCAAGTCTTCCATCCAAACTAGCTCGGCTGCGACTCAATTCTTCTTGTACCTTCACCTTCTGGGTTTGGGAGTGTTGTTTCCAAAACATTTGGAAAGAAAATTAATTTTTCAAACGTGGCCTCAGGGGATGGGGCGACAAGAAGAACAGTGCATTATTAAACTCATAAGGGCGCCTTGTCGTAAAATAGGAGACGTGTGCAAATGGTTGATTTTGACGCCATTTTATGCGACGAGGCGTCATAAGCAGAATGCGCTTCTTTTGTTTGTTTCCATCGGTGCATTAATGCCGCGTTAAGTCCGCCATTTATTCCTCCATCCTGTACATTTTGCAGCCACACCACAATCAAGGAGCAGATGCGCCCACCGCTGAAATATTAATCCCGCTGTAAGCTATTGAGCAATTAGTGGTCCCAATGAGCCAAAACATGAGACCCAGCTGCATGGTCACCCGTTGACCCCACTCCCAGTGGAGTGCTGCCATCTGTACCCGCGCCGTAGTTACTTAACCCGGGCTTTCTTAACTCTAATATTAACAATAAATCACTCATCTTACTCGTCATTTTAATTCCGATCACAAATGACAGTGCGATAATAAATAAAAAATACATTTGAATGAACGTGTAGACCAGGGGTCGGGATCCTTTTTGGCTGAGAGAGCCAAAAAGCCAAATATTTTAAAATATATTTCCGTAAGAGCCATGTAATATTTTTTTTAACACTGAACACAACTAAACGCGTGCATTTTTAAGTAAGACAAACCTTTCTAAAGTATAATAGGTCTCTTATTCTTTGTAA
The DNA here is from genome assembly GCF_033978795.1 of Nerophis ophidion. NCBI lineage: Eukaryota > Metazoa > Chordata > Actinopteri > Syngnathiformes > Syngnathidae > Nerophis > Nerophis ophidion. The sequence goes on along the minus strand of NC_084634.1, from coordinate 11,410,693 downwards.
TAACATTGTTATTCTGAAGCTAACTGTGGAGGGGGCGTGGCCTGCGGGCCTGCAGCGACAGGTGCGTAGATGGCCCACCTGGGCCTTGTTATCTAATCACCTGTCGCTCTGTTATAAGCAGCAGCCAGGAGGAGAGACGGGGTTGGGGCTGGAAATACAATTGCTGGAAAAAAACTGAGAGAGTTATTGAAAAATAAAACAATATTGTAACTCTGAAACAGGCTCTCATGTCGGTGCTTGGGGGTCTGAAGAACCCCCAGGAGGACAAGCCCCACACTAACCAATAATAAATAAATAACATCTTACCATTAACGCAACTTCTTGAACAGGTGCGGTAGAAAACGGATGGATGGATTAAAAATGCATGAGAATGTTTTATATTTTGAACATTATTTTTAACACTGTGATTACAAGTGGAATTATTCATTACTTATCGTGTTAAGCAACGTCAATTCAGATTTATCAGAGAGCCAGATGCAGTCATCAGAAGAGCCACATCTGGCTCTCGAGCCATAGGTTCCCTACCCCTGGTGTAGACTAAAGGTCAAATTCATGAATAAAATGCAAACATATGAATTCTAACTAAAATGTGATAATTTATGATATTTTTCCTAGAATTAAAGTGCAAAAAAAATACATTTTCACCACTTAAGTAACTTTTCAAGCTTTGTGAAATATTGTCATAACTTCGAAGTGACACTAGGGCCGGGCGATATGGCCTATTTTTTAATATCTCGATATTTTTAGGCTATGTGACGATACACGATATCCATCCATCCATCCATTTTCTACCGCTTATTCCCTTTCGGGGTCACGGGGGGCGCTGGCGCCTATCTCAGCTACAATCGGGCGGAAGGCAGGGTACACCCTGGACAAGTCGCCACCTCATCGCAAGGCCAACACAGATAGACAGACAACATTCACACTCACATTCACACACTAGGGCCAATTTAGTGTTGCCAATCAACCTATCCCCAGGTGCATGTCTTTGGAAGTGGGAGGAAGCCGGAGTACCCGGAGGGAACCCACGCATTCACGGGGAGAACATGCAAACTCCACACAGAAAGATCCCGAGCCTGGATTTGAACCCAGGACTGCAGGACCTTCGTATTGTGAGGCAGACGCACTAACCCCTCTGCCACCGATACACGATATATATCTCGATATTTTGCCTTGGCCTTGAATGAACACTTGATGCATATAATCACAGCAGTATGATGATTCTACGTGTCTATATTAAAACAATCTTGTTCATACTTCATTAATATATGCTACTTTTAAACTTTAATGCAGAGAGGGAAATCACAACTAAGTCAATTGACCAAAACTGTATTTATTAAACAGTTATTAAGCAGTGGCACACACATTCATGTAAATCCCAAAACAGAAAGTGCAACATTGTCAGAGACATTTTAAGTGTCAAATATAAATGAGCTGCATAATAGGAAATCAAATAGTGTTCGTCCTTCGCTATGTGGTAGGTCACTAGGGACCAACGTTCCCTCTAAGGCAGTGGTCCCCAACCTTTTTGTAACAACGCTTGAAAATGTCCCACGGACCGTGGGGGGGGGGGGTTCATAAAGGAATACATTAATGTGTGCTTACGGACTGTATCCCTGCAGACTGTATTGATCTATATTGATATATAATGTATATATTGTGTTTTTTATGTTGATTTAATCATTTAAAAAAAAAAATGCAACTCAGTGTTGTTCTTTTTCCAAACTCGACGAGTTGAGTTCATACCAAAATGGATACATGGATAATACAGCAGAGGATTGGGAGAATGTCATGTGGTCAGATGAAATCAAAATAGAACGTTTTGGTATAAACTCAACTCGTCGTGTTTGGAGGAAGAAGAATACTGAGTTGCATCCCAATAACACCACACCTACTGTGAAGCATGGGGGTGGAAACATCATGCTTTGGGGCTGTTTTTCTGCTAAGGGGACAGGACGATTGATCCGTGTTAAGGAAAGAATGAATGGGGCCATGTATCGTGAGATTTTGAGCCAAAACCTCCTTCCATCGGTGAGAGCTATGAATGGTTGACCAAATACTTATTTTCCACCATAATTTACGAATAAATTATTTAAAATTCCTACAATGTGAGTTCCTGGATTTTTTTTCACATTCTGTCTCTCACAGTTGAAGTGTACCTATGATGAAAATTACAGATCTCTGTCATCATTTTAAGTGGGAGAACTTGCACAATCTGTGGCTGACTAAATACTTTTTTGCCCCACTGTACTTGTTGGTCACAAAAAACATTCATGAAGTTTGGTTCTTTTCTAAATGTATTATGGGTCTACTGAAAATGTGACCCAATCTGCTGGGTCAAAAGTATACATACAGCAATGTTAATATTTGCTTACATGTCCCTTGGCAAGTTTCACTGCAATAAGGTGCTTTTGGTCGCCACCCACAAGCTTCTGCTTGAATTTTTGACCACTCCTCATGACAAAATTGCTGCTGTTCAGCTAAATATGTTGGTTTTCTAACATGGACTTGTTTCTTCAGCATTGTCCACCCGTTTAAGTCAGGACTTTGGGAAGGCCATTCTAAAACCTTCATTTTAGCCTGATTTAGCCATTCCTTTACCACTTTTGACGTGTGTTTGGGATCATTGTCCTGTTGGAACACCCAACATCGCTCAAGACCCAACCTCCGGGCTGATGATTTTTGGTTGTCCTGAAGAATTTGGAGATAATCCTCCTTTTTCATTGTCCCATTTACTCTCTGTAAAAAAGCACCAGTTCCATTGGCAGCAAAACAGGCCCAGAGCATAATACTACCACCAGCATGCTTGACGGTAGGAATGGTGTTCCTGGGATTAATGGAATCACTTTTTCTCCTCTAAACATATTACTGAGTATTGTAGCCAAACAGCAAATTTTTTGTTTCATCCAACCACAGAACCTTCCTCCAGAAGGTCTTATCTTTGTCCATGTGATCAGGAACAAACTTTTGACGAGCCTTAAGGTGTTGCTTCTGGAGCAAGGGCTTTCTTCTTGCTTGGTAGCCTCTCAGTCCATGGCTATGCTAAACACGCTTGACTGTGGACACTGACACCTGTGTTCAAGCATCTTACAATTAATTGTAAGATTTTTCATTTTGGTGGTTTTCGGTTGACTCTTGATCATCCAGACCAATTTTTTCTCAGCAGCAGCTGATGGCTTGCGTTTTCTTCCTGATCGTGGCAGTGACAAAACTGTGCCTTGCAGTTTATACTTACAAACAATTGTTTGCACAGTTGCTCTTAGGACCTTTTAAGCTGCTTTGAAATGGCCCCAAGTGACATTCCTGACTTGTTCAAGTCAATGATTTGTTTTTCTCACATCTGTGCTAAGTTCCTTTGATTTTGCCACTGTCGTGTTTGTAACCGAGTCCAATGACTGCATCACATGAGCCCCGTTTATATGGGCTGAGAGAAGTCAACAGGTGTTGTCGATCATGATCACTCACATAAGTTAAGAGGCCATGCCATGAAGCTATTTTTATTTGATTGTAACTTTTCTACATCACCAAAATTGATCATATATGTTGCTGTATTACTTTTGACCCAGAAGATTTGGTCACATTTTCAGTAGACCCATAAAAAATTTAGAAAAGAACCAATCTTCATGGATGTTTTTTGTGACAAACAATTATGTGCTCCAATCACTCAATCCCAGGGGTGCCCACACTTTTTCTGCAGGCAAGCTACTTTTCAATTGACCAACTCGAGGGGATCTACCTCATTTATATATATCATTTATATTTATTTATTTATGAAAGAGACATTTTTGTAAACAAGTTAAATGTGTTTAATGATAATACAAGCATGTGTAACACATATAGATGTCTTTCTTTCACAAAGACAAGAATATAAGTTGGTGTATTACCTGATTCTGATGAGTTGCATTGATTGGAATCAGACAGTAATGATGATAACGCCCACATTTTCAAATGGAGGAGAAAAAAAGTTGTCCTTTCTGTACAATACCACATGAAAGTGGTTGGTTTTTGGCATCTAATTCATCCAGCTCTCCATACACTTTACAAGAAAAACATTGGCGGCAAATTCCGTAGCTTGCTTGATTGACATTCACGGCACCCGAGGGTCTTGTGAGATGACGCTGGCTGCTGCCAGTTCATTATTATGAAAAAATGACAGAGAGGAAGGCGAGAAACACTTTTTATTTCAACAGACTTTTGCGCCGTCCCTTCCGTCAAAACTCTAAAGGCCGACTGCACATTTCCTATCTTCACAATAAAAGCCCTGCTTCATGCTGCCTGCGCTAACAAAATAAGAGTTTCGGAAAGCTGGCGTGCACAATTGATGTGCACGCCAGCTTTCTGAGGGATCGCTTGTGCACGCCAGTTTTCCGAGACTCTGTATTTAGTTAGCTCAGGCAGCATGAAGCAGGGCTTTTATTGTGAAGATAGGAAATGTGCAGTCGGCCTTTAGAGTTTTGACAGAAGGTACGGCGCGAGAGTCTGTTGAAATAAAAAGTGTTTCTCGCCTTCCTCTCGGTCATATTTTCATAATAATGATCTTGCAGCAGCCAGCGTCATCTCACAAGACCCTCCGGTACCGTGAATGTCATTTAAGTGACGTCTTGGTGAAGATTGATGATCACTAATTTTTAGGTCTATTTTTTTTAAAAGCCTGGCTGGAGATCGACTGACACCCCCCCCCCGTGGTCGACTGGTAGCTCGCGATCGACGTAATGAGCACCCCTGCTCTATCCCAAAAATATGAGTTGTAGAAATTATTGGAAACTGAAGACAGCCATGACATTGTCTTTCACAAGTGAATGTAAACTTTTGACCAAGAGTGTGAGTGTGTGTGTGTGTTATGGCTGTCAAATCTAACGCGATAATGTTTCCTTTAACAATGGTATTTTTTTTTTACCCACGATTAACGTTTTTGACCCTTTGCCCGTCCCGTAATTTGGAAAAATGTGTAATGGAGTCCAGTTGCTGTTGAATCACAATTTCAAAAATAGCTAGCAGAAGTGCACAAAGAAAGGTGCACCATATGACAATTTTTTATCCAAAACCATGGCAAGTTCTTTTCCGGACAAGACGAGACAATTTGACCTTCAATCGCCGTGAGACGACATCGTTGGAGCGAATGTTGAGCGCGCATTGCTGCTTGGAGTGAGGAGAAGCTTCGCGTCCATGTTAAGTGCATTGAGAACATAAAATGTAGACTGTTACTCAAACTGTTTGAGTAAGATGGAACACAAGCTCAGCAGAAACAAAGACGGTAGAGAGGAAGTCTAAAGTCACTTTTATCGAACATTTTTCATCAAAACATGTCAAGTCTTTTCTCATACCAATCACACACCTCCGGTTGGCGGCTTCACAATAATAACGCTATGCTTCACATCCGGTCTAACCAACAAAACAAATAAAAAAACTGTCTTAGAATATGATCATGCTATTTTGTTATTCCGTGATATTTCTACATAAATAAATGTTTTCTGCCAGATTGAAATGAAGTGTATTGTAATGGCAGCGGCAATGTGAAGGAGTAAAACTTTCTCTCTTTGAACAATGAGTACCGTATTTCCTTCAATTGCCGCCGGACATGTAATATGCGCCTGCCTTGAATCAAACTCACGCCCCAAATTTATAAGCGCATGCTTACTTTTACTGCCGGATCAAATTTGTGATATCACGAGTGCCACGTCTCCTGTCGTCATTTTTAAAATGGCAGAGGAGTTTTTATTTGCTTTTACTATGTGTAAACCAGGGGTCTTGTTACACAGCCATACAGATCAAACTGATGGTTGTGATATAAAACAACTTTAACACTCTTACTAATATGCGCCACACTCTGTGAACCCACACCAAACAAGAATGACAAACACATTTCTGGAGAACATCGGCTCTGTAACACATTATGAACGCAACATAATAATTACCCTGAATGCCATGCATCCAGGACTCTTTACCGGCTAAATTATACACCCCGCTAGCACCATGATGCTGCAGGTACTTAAACATGTTACCGTGCTCCCAAATAAACAATAAGAAACAACTTGCAAAACCCAGTCCTGATTAGCAGCAGGTACAGTATAAAATCAGAGACCGTTCTTGTTTAGGAAAATGACCATATCCGCCTTCTCAGGCAGGATGTGTGAGCGTTCCGGACAGAGAGTGTCTCATGCCGAAGACGGGACACGCATTTATTTGTACTCCATGAACTCGGAGGTGCTTCATCATGTTCAACGTGCACCCTCGTAAGCACGAAACAGTCCTGTCACACGTGTTACATTTCGCCGATATTTCATTTTTTTTAGTAAAATAAAGCCACACTTTCGACCGTCGACGCCCGCTATCCATGCTTGACTGACTTGCTCGGCTACATAGGCTCGGCTATGCTAACACTTCCGGAGGTGGGCGCTTCTTCGTTGGTGTTCAGCGGCTTCTTCTTCCGGGTTGGCGGACTGGGTATCGAAACTAGTAATCGAAATTTAAACTTTTGAACGATTCTGGGAGAACCGTAAAGTTAGTCCCGGTTCCAATCGATACTTGATACCCAACCCTAGCATGGGTGAGAAGAGGTTTTAAAATTATTAGCGCCTGCTTGCTTTTACCGCATGTTTTTAGTAAGCGCAGGAGTGAGAAGAGGTTTTAAATTTATGAGCGCCCCGGCTGCTATTCAAGGAAATACGGTAGTCTTCTTCTCCTGCTACCACTGAGACTAGGTCTGATACTGCAGGCATGTCTGCCACTGCCCTCTACAGCTCACATCGGGTAATTACAGTTGACTACACAACATGACCATTGCTATGGTATATTCTTTTAGAACCTGTTGAGATGATTGTCTGCAATTGTAGAATGTTTAACAGGCTGAATATGACACATTTTAACAGTACTTAGGTAGACAAGGTAAAAACATTGTCATGCAGAGATATGAATGCCATTAACTTGCGCTACTGTGCAGAAGTTTGGGATAACAATTCCATAAACACACTATATCCACTCATCACCCTGTAGAAGAAAGCAATATGGCTCATTCATAAGGCAGGGTATATAGATCACATAAATACATTTGTCCTATATTCAAAACAATTGAAATGTAAAGAGCTGGTGGAAATACAAACAGTACAATTTACATATAAAGCGAAAAACTATTCACTGCCTTGAAATGTGCAAACGTTTTTCTCTAAAAGGGAAGGGGGTTATAATTGAAGGGATAATTTCAGTCTTAAAATTCAGTGTTCGCACAGCACAAATAAGCTTTTGTGTTTCAATATGTAGGGTTAAACTATGGAACAGTTCGGATGCGGAATTAAACAATGGCCAACCTTACATTTGTTTTTTAAAAAAAAGGATAGACTTGATTTTCAATATGTATAAGAAAGAGGAACTACAAAGTGTTTACAAATTATTATTATTGTAAATATTTTGGTAGTGTTTTGCTTATTAGTGCTTGTTAGTGCACCGGTGCAATGGACTTTGAGTGGGTCTAGCATAATATTGTGAAAGTCCAGTCCATAGTGGATCTACCATAATAGTGAGAGTCCAGTCCATAGTGGGGCCAGCAGGCATACTTGCCAACCTTGAGACCTCCGAATTTGGGAGATGAGATGGGGGAGGTTGGGGGGGGGGGGTGGCATTTGGTGGTAGCGGGGGGGATTGGGGTGTATAGTGTAGCGTCCCGGTTGAGTTAGTGCTGCAAGGGATCTGGGTATTTGTTCTGTTGTGTTTATGTTGTGTTACGGTGCGGATGTTCTCCCGAAATGTGTTTGTCATTCTTGTTTGGTGTGGGTTCACAGTGTGGCACATATTTGGAACAGTGTTAAAGTTGTTTATACGGCCACCCTCAGTGTGTGACTTGTGTGGATGTTGACCAAGTATGCGTTGCATTCACTTGCGTCTGTGTACAAGCCGCATATAATGGTGTTGGCACGCTGTTTGTATGGAGGAAAAACGGACGTGACGACATGTTACAGGGGACGCTAAAGGTGGTGCTTTTAAGGCACGCTCCCGATATTGTTGTCCCGGGTGGAATTCGGGAGAAATTCCGGATATTGGTTGCCCTGGCAGATTTTCGGAAGGGGCCCGAAATTGGGGAGTCTCCCGGGAAAATTGGGAGGGTTGGGAAGTATGCCAGCAAGAGACCATCCCAAGCGGAGACGGGTCAGCAGCGCAGAGATATCCCCAACTGATGCATAGGCATCACCTCGGGTCCCGACTCTGGACAGCCAACTTGTAGATCAGCCTCCTTATATTTAGGCTAAAAAATGTACGTTTCTGGATCATCATTTGTCCCAAAGTATTTGTGGCCAACAATACTCAATTTACTTGTGGTGACCTGAATATTAACAAGTATTAGTGATATCGTTATTATACGCGCTAACACTGAGGAACTACTTTTAGTAGCTGACTAGCTTATGCTGGTACATTGACATATTGAGCTGCTGCATCGCCTCTGTGTTGGTGAAAGTTAATTTTAGATGATAAATCGTGCCTCTCACCTGGATAGTAGAAGGTTGTGGACCAAAACCCACAATTTGGTCAACATTGACATCCAACTTAGACTTGGAGATGGCCAGAAAGACACAAAAAGACACTTGTTTATGGCACTTTTTTCTTTTTTTAATTCTTCATATTAACGGGAATATACGAACATCCCGTCAGTCTTTATCCCAGTGAGAGCAGCAAACATTGTACAATAAGTGATTGTTTTATTATGTTTGTATATCTTGTTAAGCAATACTGCTACATGATGCTTAGTGTTTGACTAAAGCTGCATCTGTTTAGCACACAGCTTCTAAAACTTGTATCATTCTCCTTATATTCAGGCTCAAAAATGTACATTTCTGGATAATCATTTATCCCAAAGTAGAGTTTGTTGTCTTTCTTCAAGTCTGCCATGGTTAGTAGTCTTGTTGTTGTTGAATGTAAAAGTGAACGTTGTGATGATCTGTGAAATTAATATGCCGCCATATGCTTAAAATGATCAAAATATGTAAATATTACATGTGATTATGAATGTTACTACATAACATATGTACTTACAGTGTGTGTATTAAACCTTGGAGGTTTTTTAAGAGCACTTTATAGGCTTATATTACCTTCATTGTTAGCTGACTTTTGCTAGTGTTTATTTAAGAGTTAGAATGCATAAAGATTGCGAATGATAAACAGAATTTCCCCGAAAAAATGCAATTCTCCTTTTAAATGTTTTTTTTTGGGCTATATTTAATGTAACCAGAGTCATCAGTGCGATGTCATAATTCCTAACATTTCCAATTAAATTCTGCTGTTTTGCGTTTTCACAACAACATGGATGAAGGTTCAGATGAAGACCTCGTAAGACGCTGCTGGGTGTGTGGTAACGCCGTGAACAGCGAGAGCGCGTCTGGTTTTTGCCGGTGTTCACTTTGATTGGTCACGGATCCACAATTAAGTCTCTTTTAGCGGCCAAGAATGCTGATTTTGGTCCCGAAAAGCACAGGGAGACCCACCGGTTTCCAAATCTAGATGCCAGTTGTTTGGCGGAGAACTGGATCCAGCTCATGGGAGAATTGAACGGCTTGATGAGAATGGACGGATGGTTTGAAAGGGAATTAGCTTCCTCCAACAGCCGTGATAATGATGATGAATGCTGTGCACCGTGGATAAACCGAGACTTGGAAGGGAACCAGCACCTGTCCTTGGAGTTTTTGTGTACAGCCTTTAACCTTCGGCTTTTTGTGTCGCCTATTGGCAATACTTTCTATTCCCTTCTTATGGGTTACTTTAAATGTGTTCAACATTTCAAACACATTTTAGAGTGTTGCGGAATAAAAAGTAAACCATATATATAAGTACAGTAGGAGCAGAGAAATGTACTTCTAGGCTTTTATTTGGTAGATACTACGTGTGCCGTCTGTTTGGAACGGGGCTGTCCAAACTGTTTCCACAAAAAATTGAACATGGTGGCCATTTTGATAGTTTTCATTGTCAAAACCAATGTGTGTGTGTGTGTGTGTGTGTGTGTGTGTGTGTGTGTGTGTGTGTGTGTGATTGTGTATATATATATATATATATATATACTGTATATAAGACCTCTGAATCGAGGTACGTACCAAACCGAAATTTTTGTGTACCCTTACACCCCTAATATATATATATATATGTATGTATGTATGTATGTATGTATGTATATATATATATATATATATATATATATGTGTATGTGTATGTATATAGATATGTATATGTGTATGTATATAGATATGTATGTATGTATATAGATATGTATGTATGTATATGTGTATATATGTACATGTATATGTGTATGTATATATGTGTATATATGTACATGTATATGTGTATGTATATATATGTATATGTGTATGTATATATATGTATATATATGTATATGTGTATATGTGTGTATATATATATATGTATATGTATATGTATATGTATATATATATATATATGTATATGTATATGTATATATATATATATATATATATATATATATAATATGTGTCACGGTTCGGTTCATTTTTGGTACAGTAAGAAAACAACAAAATATGAATGTTTTTTGTTATTTATTTACCAAATTTGCTAAATCTTCCACCAAAAATATTTTTGGGGTGGAATATTTGATGTGTAGTAATCGGAAACTTGGATACGTCAATAATTCATAATAACATTGATTTTGAGTCAATATTTTGTTTTGAGCAATGACAGTTTGAAATAGCTATTTGAGCTATTTTAAAGAAACTAGAATATAAAACGTGTTTTCAGTTATTTCACCTTTTTTGGTTAAGTACATAACTCCACATGTGTTTATTCAGTATTGTACTTGTATTATATTGATTATGTTAAATGTGGAATGAGTGAGAGGGGTTTGGATATTATAAGTCTCTGCTTCATCCAACCCCTTTTCAAGCCTTTCATTAATATCTCTGCCAAAATGTAAAAAAAAATAAATAAATAACCTGTTTATTTGTACTGTGCAGGTTTGAAATAAATATTTCAATTCAATTCAATTCATAGTTTTCAATGACAATCTACAATGTAAATAGTCATGAATAAATAGAGATGTCCGATAATGGCTTTTTTGCCGATATCCGATATTCCGATATTGTCCAAATCTTAATTACCGATACCGATATCAACCGATACAGCTATATACAGTCGTTGAATTAACACATTATTATGCCTAATTTTGTTGTGATGCCCAGCTGGGTACATTAAACAATGTAACAAGGTTTTCCAAAAAAATTAACTCAGGTTATGGAAAAAAATGCCAACATGGCACTGCCATATTTATTATTGAAGTCACAAAGTGCATTTTTTTTTATTAACATGCCTCAAAACAGCAGCTTGTATTTTGGGACATGCTCTCCCTAAGAGCGCATGAGGAAATTGAGGTGGGGGCATAGCGGGGGCTGTATACTGTAGCGTCCCGGAAGAGTTAGTGCTGCAAGGGGTTCTGGATATTTGTTGTGTTGTGTTTATGTTGTGTTACAGTGCGCATGTTCTCCCGAAATGTTTGTCATTCTTGTTTGGTGTGGGTTCACAGTGTGGCGCATATATGTAACAGTGTTAAAGTTGTTTATACGGTGTGACCTGTATGGCTGTTGACCAAGTATGCTTGCATTCACTTTGTGTGTGTGTGTGTGTGTGTGTGTGTGTGTGTGTGTGTGTGTGTGTGTGTGTGTGTGTGTGTGTGTGTGTGTGTGTGTGTGTGTGTGTGTGTGTGTGTGTGAGAAAAGCCGTAGATATAATGTGACTGGGCAGGCACGCAAAGGCAGTGCCTTTAAAGTTTATTGGCGCTCTGTACTTCTCCCTACATACGTGTACACAAAGGCGTTTTAAAAAGTCATAATTTTACTTTCTGAAACCAATACCGATAATTTCCGATATTACATTTTAAAGCATTTATCAGCCGATTAATATCGGCAGTCCAATATTATCGGACATCTCTAAAAAATAAACGCTTTGAATAAGAAGGTGTGTCCAAACTTTTGGCCTGTACTGTGTGTGTGTGTGTTTATATGTTTATATATGTGTATGTTTATACTTGTTTATGGAAAACACACAAATAATGCAATTTTTACCCAAAACATGTTTCAAAGTGGAATATGTAATGGTAAATTTTGGAACCCTAAATAGGTCAATAATTAATAACAGCTATGGCTAGGGATGATGTTCGTTAAGAAATTATTGAGTTCAAGCCCATAATCGAATCCTCTTATCGAATGCAGATAGGTTGTTGTGTGTGCACTGAGTTCCAAAAGCCATAGATGTTATATGACTGAGCCAGCACGCTGTTTAAATGGAGGAAAAGCGGACGTGACTGAGGACAGTCACGTTATAGAGTGAAGGTTTCAGGTGAGAGAGGACGCTAAAGGTACGCCTCCAGTGAGCATTTAGTGCTGCTATGTGCGTTGTAAATAAAAAAAAAATTGCCGACAAACACATCATCAGCATGGACGAGGTGCCGCTCACCTTCGACATCCAGAAGGGAACCCGCACAGTGGCAAATCCATACGCACAACAGGGCAAGAGAAGTTGGCTTTTACTGTTGTGCTAGCTAGCTATGTTAATCCACAGTGAGACTGACTTAGAAAATGAGGAGAGGGAATCTGGTGTGTTTGATGAACTTGCCCAGCTGTTCATTTCGGACACAGAAGATGAGGACTTTGATGGATTTGTGGATGAGGATTGATCAAAAACTAATGTGAGTCCATCCATCCATCATCTTCCGCTTATCCGAGGTCGGGTTGCCGGGGCAGCAGCCTAAGCAGGGAAACCCAGACTTCCCTCTCCCCAGCCACTTCGTCCAGCTCTTCCCGGGGGATCCCGAGGCGTTCCCAGGCCAGCCGGGAGACATAGTCTTCCCAACGTATCCTGGGTCTTCCCTGTGGCCTCCTACCGGTTGGACGTGCCCTAAACATCTCTCTAGGGAGGCGTTCGGGTGGCATCCTGACCAGATGCCCGAGCCACCTCATCTGGCTCCTCTCGATGTGGAGGAGCAGCGGCTTTACTTTGAGTTCCTCCCGGATGGCAGAGCTTCTCACCCTATCTCTAAGGGAGAGCCCCGCCACCCGGCGGAGGAAACTCATTTCGGCCGCTTGTACCCGTGATCTTATCCTTTCGGTCATGACCCAAAGCTCATGACCATAGGTGAGGATGGGAATGTCGATCGACGGAAAATTTAGAGCTTTGCCTTCCGGTTCAGCTCCTTCTTCACCACAACGGATCGATACAACGTCCGCATTACTGAAGACGCCGCACCAATCCGCCTGTCAATCTCACGATCCACTCTTCCCGCACTCGTGAACAAGACTCCTAGGTACTTGAAGTCCTCCACTTGGGGCAGGGTCTCTTCCCCAACCCGGAGATGGCACTCCACCCTTTTCCGGGCGAGAGCCTTTGACTCGGACTTAGAGGTGCTGATTCTCATTCCGGTCGCTTCACACTCTGCTGCGAACCGATCCAGTGAGAGCTGAAGATCCCGGCCAGATGAAGCCATCAGGATCACATCATCTGCAAAAAGCAGAGACTTAATCCCGCGGCCACCAAACGGGAACCCCTCAACGCCTTGACTGCCCCTAGAAATTATGTCCATAAAAGTTATGGACAGAATCGGTGAGTACATTGATAAATACTTCAATAAAGTACAACCCAACTCAGCTTTGCTCCTGCCGCCTTTTTAAAACCGCGTCCATGCTTGCTAGCGTATGTTTTAAGTAGAGATGTCCGATAATATCGGCCGATAAATGCTTTAAAATGTATTATTGGAAATTATCGGTATCTGTTTCAAAACGTAAAATGTATGACTTTTTTAAAATGCCACTGTGCACACGGCCGTTGGGAGAAGTACAGAGCGCCAATAACTTTAATCTTTGGCTTTTAACACACAAGTGAATGCATGCATACTTGGTCAACAGCCATACAGGTCACACTGAGGGTGGCCGTATATACAACTTTTTTATTTTATTTATTTAGCCTTTATTTAACCGGGTAAAATCCCATTGAGATCAAATATCTATTTTCCAAGGAAGACCTGGCCAAGGGGGCAGCAGCAAGGTTACAATAAAAACAATAAACAACACATAAAACATTACATTTACAACATTAACACTTGCTCATATGACACATGTGCATACAGACAAGGTAGACTGAAATCCTTTCACAGAAGTTTTAAACTCATTCAATGTAACAAGGGTTTGAAGTTGAATATTCGATTGTAGGTTTTTCCAAACCTTCGGTGCTGAAGACCTAAATGCTTTCTTGCCCAGTTCAGTTCTTACTTTGGGGATGACAAATTGAAGAACATTCATTGAACGCCGATTGTGACTTCCTTGTTTTTTTGTTAAAAGACAAGATAGATAAGATGGAGTGATACCAAGAATGGTTTTGTAGATGAAAACATACCAATGATTGAGGCGTCGAGCACAAAAAGATGTCCAGTTAACCATTGAGTATAAGACACAATGGTGAGTAAGGGGAGGTGATGAATCTCAGTGCCCTGTGGTACACACTATCCAGCTTGTGGAGACAACCAGCAGTAGCATTCATGTACAACACATCTCCATAGTCAATAACAGGTTTAAAAGGTTGTTTCCACCAATTTCTGTTTCACAGTAAAAGAAAAGTAAGACTTGTTTCTAACACTGTTACAAATATGCGCCACACTGTGAACCCACACCAAACAAGAACTACAAACACATTTCGGGAGAACATCCTCACCGTAACACAACAAACACAACAGAACAAATACCCAGAACCCCTTGCAGCACTAACTCTTCTGGGTCGCTACAATATACAACCCCCCCCCCCCCACACACACACTTCAACCCCGCCCACCTCAACCTCTCAGAGAGAGCATATCCCAAATTCCAAACTGCTGTTTTGAGGCATATTAAAAAAAGATAATGGACTCTGTGACTTCAATAATAAATATGGCAGTGCCATGTTGACATTTTTTTTTTCCATAACTTGAGTGGATTTATTTTCCAAAACCTTGTTACATTGTTTAATGCATCCAGCGGGGCATCACAACAAAATTAGGCATAATAATGTGTTAATTCCACGACTGTATATATTGGTTGATATTGGAATCTGTAATTAAGAGTTGGACAATATCGGATATCGGCAAAAAAGCCATTATTTCACATCTGTAGTTTTAAGCGTATGTTGAACCATGCCTGCGGCCAAAAATACGCTGCGCCTTATTTATGCGTTAAATACAGAAATAGCACTTTTAACTGACACAACGCCTTTTAATACGGTGCGCCTTATGATCGCGGAAATACAGTATAACGGGAACCG
>NC_084634.1:11387908-11390408 GCF_033978795.1 Nerophis ophidion | reverse complement strand
TTCCACGAGCAATAATTTGGTTCGGAAAAATGTTGACTTTGATTGCACAGAATTCTTTGAAATTGCCACAAATGCCCCCGGTACTGAGACCGTGGAAGCCATGTTTACTTCCGTTAACACTGGAGTGCGTGTGATGTCATGTTTGCATGCGGGTCGGATTGCATTCACATTAGAAACCGCTTTTTCTTTTATGTGAACGACCACAAAAAAAATTCTAAATTGCACATCCAACCCTGCAGTGTGAACGTACAGTTGTGATCAAAATTATTCAACCCCCACACAATTTTGGTGTTTTAGCAAGTTGGACATTTATTCCGTATTTTGTTTATAATCATATCAAATAAAGATGTGTCAAATAGACAAATGCAACTTAAATTGTAACACTGTATTTTACAAAATACCAAAAAAGGAAATTTTTCTTAATATCTCATTGACAAAATTATTCAACCCCCTAGTTGGAGATTCCCGGTACCTGAGGCAGAGAAACAGCCCCAGAACATGATTGACCCCCCACCATGCTTAACAGTAGGCAAGGTGTTCTTCTCTTTGTAAGCTTAATTTTTTTCTCCTCCAGACATGACGTTGATTCATAGGCCCAAAGAGTTCTAGTTTTGTCTCAGTTTCCCAAAACCTTTGGGGTTTGTCCAGATGATTTTTGGCATACTGGAGCCTATTTTCCTTGTCCCTGGTAGTCAGAAGTGGGGTGCGCCTGGGAGTTCTGGCATGGAGGCCTTCATCTCGTAGTGCGCGCCTTATTATCTGGGACGAAACCTGCGTTCCCCCCTCTGCAATGTCCTGTTGTAGTTCCTCAGCTGTTACCCAGGGGTTTTTCACCACTGTACGCTTCAAATATCGGACACCAGTTGCACACAGCATCCTCTTTCTACCACGCCCAGGTAGTGTTTCCACTGTGCCTTTAGCTTTAAACTTGCGAATTATGCTCCCAACTGTGTCTCTTGGAATGTTTAATGTCTTTGCTATTTTCTTATAGCCATATCCTTTCTTATGAAGAGAAATGACCTCCTCTCTTGACTTCTTTGACCACTCCCTGGACTTCACCATGTTGCAAATACACTATTGACCATCTACAAGAAGCTGATTGTCACAGTCTTTTTCAATCAGTTTAATTGTTGCTCGCTATGGTTCTAATCACATCTACAGGTGTTTTCAACACCTGATTGAAAAGACCTTATTCAAATTCTGTTCTTAAGAGTTATGATCTTCAAGGGGTTGAATCATTTTGTCAATGAGATATTAAGAGAAATGACACTGTTTGGTTTGTTACAAAATATAATGTTGTAATTCAAGTTGCATTTGTCTACAGGTATTTAATGCATCTTTATTTGATATGACTATAAAAAAAATACGGAATAAATGTCCAACTTGCTAAAACACCAAAATTGTGTGGGGGTTGAATAATTTTGATCACAACTGTAGCCTACAGAGCGAGCATCTTGTACCCAGAAGGAATGACATGTCCGGTGTCCTAAAGGAAGGCGGCCAACAGGAAGTAGACTGCTAATTGAGAGTGGGAGGTAGAAGGCGGTGACATAGATTGGTGTCCTAATCTCCCAGACCTACACCTGGGCAAGTACTGTGTACCAACATTGTGTCGGGACACAAAAACTCTGTCCCATTCAGACCCGCGTTCTGGTCCAATCACGGTTTAGTGCCCAAACTATGTCGTGTTTGGTGTTTGGGAAAGAAGCGAGGGCTGGAAACGCTGATGCGCCTTTAAACACACACGTGTACAAAAGACACAACGCATTCTGGTAAATCACACCAAGCGTGACCTGGGCCTTAAAGGAGTCTCTTGTTTTATTCAATGTCCAACAGCGTGTTTATTGACTGCTGACTGAAGGAGAAGCTCGTCCGGTGAGAGTGCCGCCGCATTTCAACAACATTACGTCACAGAGTCAGGACGCAGGGTTTGTTAGCGTTGAATGACACGGCGGACTCGGGGGACCCGGCCCTCTACTCTCTCAACCCCCATTCTCCTTTGTCCTACCCCACCCCCTACGCAGGGCTCAACCGTTGCCCGGGCAATGCTCCCAATTGTGCTATTAACAAAGGAAGTGGAGGCTTTTTTTTTGCCTCCTGGGAGGTGGTCCCCTCCGCCCGCACCCTGACCTCTGCCAACCCTGCTCTCCTCCTTCCCCCCCACTGGTGTATCATTCGTTGCTATGGCGCCATGGTTGGAAATGGAACGGCAGCAGAAGAGAGAGGAGGGAAAGCGGGGTGGCTGAATTTTTTTTTTTAATGAAAGATTAAATCTGCTCAGGCCGGTTGGCCACGATGGCCGTCTGTCAGCTAGTCTTCAGTCCCAGCGCTTTAGATGCTGCCTTCATTCAAATCTTTACAACAAACTTGATTTTATTGAGGGCCACATCGCTGCCCTCACAGGGCCACATTAAATAATGTGGCAAACCCAATTGAATGATGTGCAAGACCACACTGAATGACGGGACAGACTATGTTAAAGTGACGGGCCCCGTTAAAG
>NC_084634.1:11370408-11380408 GCF_033978795.1 Nerophis ophidion | reverse complement strand
TCACATGTTTTTGCAGTAAAAAATGGCAGCTCAGTTGCCAGACCTTTACTGTAAAAGTTTTTTATTTTTACTGTAAATAGAAAATTGCTTTTTTTTACGGAAACTGAGCTGCCAGTTTTTTTAACGGCTGTTGATTCTCTGTACAGGGTGAAATAAATAAAAAATGAGCGCTCCAGAGATCAAAGAAATAGTGGATAAAATAGGAAAAGTCACTTCCCCAGTATGGCACTTTAAAAAAACAACAACAAATAAATTTTAAACGCGCTCATCTTTTATCAACACACGTCCTTTTCCTATTCGGTTGTACGGAAACCACAGGTAAGGAACTTCAGTGCAGGAATGTATAACTAAAATAAATCACACTGAGTGGCTTGGTTTGATCCTGGTTTGATCCCCACCTACTACCAACTTCGTCACATCTGTCGTGTCCTTGAGCAAGACACTTCACCCTTGCTCCTGATGGGTCGTGGTTAGGGCCTTGCATGGCAGCTCCTGCCATCAGTGTGTGAATGTGGAAATAGTGTCAGAGCGCTTTGAGTACCTTGAAGGTAGAAAAGCGCTATACAAGTATAACACATTTGCCATTATTTACAAAATATAGCAAATGTCAATCACTCCATTCATTTTCTACCGCTTATCCCAAAATAATTTGGTCCAATAATATTTAAATAATATTGACTGTATAAAGTAATTCATTTCTATACTTAAATAACAATGAAAGACCAAATTAAATGTTGCAGACCAGGTTAGTACTTGTTCTTCTCAGGTGTCTTTGTTTACATTTTCACACTTGGCACTATTTTCTTTCACTTTATTGGGCATTTCTTACGTCCATTCATCCATTTTCTGCTGTTTGTCCCTCTCTGGGTCGCAGGGGTGCTGGAGCCTAGCTGCACTCGGCCGGAATATTCCTTATTTTTGCACCTTTTGAGAGGTTATTGTGGAGTTTTTGTTGTGATTTTACATATTTCCTTTCCTTTCTGCCGTTATAGCTGATGATTATTTTCAGAGAAAAGTTACATTCGAAATAAAAATGTTAACATTTATTATATATATTTTTTCTGGTCCGTATTTTCCATAGGTGATAGAAAATATCAATAGTTATCTATCGACCAATATAAAAAAAACTTGTATCGGGATACAGTTTTCAGTCATATCCTCCTGCCCAACTTTATTGACACACAATTTCCAGGGCCATATAAAATGTAGTGGGCCAGATGTGTGAAACTTCACCTGTGAAGTTAATGTTTCATCATTTGGCATACAATGTTTGTTGGCTTTTTCCAATAAAAAAACTATCCAAATGTTCCTTTGAAGGACGATTCTATGGTGGACAAGTGTTCCAATGAAGTTTGACTTCATCAGTTGTAGTGCTGGACACAAATTACACAAACAATATTATAATTATTTATGTTGTTTGAATGCCTTCCGCCCGATTGTAGCTGAGATAGGCTCCAGCGCCCCCCGCGACCCCGAAAGGGAATAAGCGGTAGAAAATGGATGGATGGATGGATGTTGTTTGAATGTCCAAGTTTCACATATTTAAGATTATAAACTGAAACATATAAGTATTATTGTTAGTTTGGTTATTATTATTATTATTATTATCACTATTATTGTGTGAATATCCAAGCATTCACACATTTAAGATTCTACACCAAAACATCTATTAATATTACTATGGTTATTATTATTATTATTTATTATTTTGTGAATGTATAGCATTCACACATTTAATATTCTACACCAAAAAATAAATATGTTACTATTATTATTATTATTATATTAATTAACTAGTTATTTATTATATTAGATAACTATTGTTATTATTATCACTATTATTATTATTATTATATATTATCACATTTAAGATTCTACACCAAAACATATATTGATATTACTATGGTTATTATTATTATTATTATTATTATATTGAGTGAATGCCCAAACATTCACATTTAAGATTCTGCACCAAATGATCATTTCATTATTATTATTATTATTATTATTAGGATTATTATTATTATTATTATTATTATCATCATTATTGTAAATGTCCAAGCATTCCAACATTTAAGATTCCACACCAAAAGAATAATCTATTACTAACATTATTATTAGTAGTAGTATTATATTAATTAACTAGTTATTTATAATATGAAATAACTATTATTATTATCACTATTATTATTATATATTATCACATTTAAGATTCTACACCAAAACATCTATTTATATTACTATGGTTATTATTATTATTATTACTATTATTATTATTATATTGAGTGAATGCCTAAACATTCACATTTAAGATTCCGCACCAAATTATCAATTCATTATTGTTACTATTATTATTATTATATTATTATCATCATTTTAAATGTCCAAGCATTCACACATTTACGATTCCACGCCAAAAATATCATCTATTTATTATTACTATTATCATTATTGTATGAATATCCAATCATTCACGCAGTTGAGATTCTACACCGAATCATCATCTATTTAATATTATTACTATTATTTTAGATTATTATTATATGATCATTATTACTACTGTTCGAATCACAAAGCATTCACACATTTAAGATTCTACACCAAATCATCATCAATGTATTATTAATACTATTGTTATTACTATTATTATCATTTATTTTGTGAATTTCCAAGCATTCACATATTTAAGATTCTACACGGAAACATCTATTCATTACTATGGTTTTTATTATTATTACGATTATTATTATTATTGTGTGAATGTCAAAGCATTCACACACTTAATATTCTACACAAAAACATATATTTATTATTACTATGGTTACTATTATTAGTAGTAGTAGGAGTAGTAGTAGTTTTGTGTGAATGTCCAAGCAGTCACACATTTAAGATTCTACACCCAAAAAATATCTATTTATTATTCCGCCGGAAAATTTTGGCGGGCTCCACACTCCACAGTTTTCATCCGGTTAGAACCGTTGAAGTATCAACACGTCCGGCTCGACTGGGAATTGTGAGCTCTCCCTAAAATAAAATAAATATCCCAGATTACCCATAATTCACAGTTTTGAAGGACATTTTGCACATTGAAAATGAATCGGCCATTTTTTAAACATGCACAATTCCCAAATTTCTCACCTGATTCGAACCGTTCCACCATCCACACACTCAATCTCACCTTGGACGTCCATCCATCCATCCATTTTCTACCGCTTATTCCCTTTTGGGGTCGCGGGGGGCGCTGGCGTCTATCTCAGCTACAATCGGGCGGAAGGCAGTGTACACCCTGGACAAGTCGCCACCTCATCGCAGGGCCAACACAGATAGACAGACAACATTCACACTCACCTTGGACAACCAAACTACAATTTTCCAAGTTCCACAAAAATCCTCAGAATTCCCGGTTTTCCAAAGTTCTATTTTCACCTCTTCCTGGAAAGTTGATTCCGACATCGCATCTGGAACCCTCACAACTCGGGTTTGACCTCATTCCCTGCCCCAACTTCCCACTTCCGATGTAAATGGAACGCAGCATTGGAGCTAGTCTGGGAGCGAAGAAAAACGAGGACGTGTTGGAGGAGCTGTTCCCTTGTAGTGGCTGTTGTCACTCCACGATCGGTACCGGAAGAAACGATCGGGCCATTTATTTTACGACAGATCTTCTACGACCTCACATTCTGAGATATTTGGATGTTTGGTTAAAATAGTGTATTAAAATAGATTACCTAGGAGTAAAATTGAACAAGAATATAACCATGAACAAGGGCTGGATGTAAAAAAGCAACATTTATTTTTTTAAATGTTCATTTTAAACTTAAATCTATATTTGTGGCCTAACAAAAAGTATCTATCAAGCTTGTTCTTTCCATTATTTTTAAATTGGTAACACTCACCGATGGTTATCATTAGTACCTTTTTATGGTTGCGTCCCTACTTGCCACTTATGAATATTTCATGAGCTGACAGCGAGGCTGAAATGACAGTAATAGATCCTGCGCCAGCTTACACGCTTATTGCACCTTACACGCTTTTTGCACCTTACATGTTTGGATAATTGGACCAGTGGCTGGCCAGCTGTTTCCAGTGTAGCCCTTAACGCTCAGCACCCCCCATGGGGCCTGCAAGTCTCACGGTGGCTGCTGACTAATAAAATGGCTGTCGGGGAGTGAAGAGGTGGAGGAGGGGAGCGGAGGAAAAAGCTTTAAAAATAGATGGTGAATAGGAAGAATAGAATGAAAGCTCAGTTTATGTAAGCGTAGGTTATTGCAGCCTTTATACGTGCTTAACCAAAGAGGTGTACTTCCATATACAGACAGTATATGTGGTGTTATACAAACTGTATCCGTAGCCTGCAGTTCTTCTAGCTAACATGTTGAAAATGTTTAAAAGTGTTTTAAAATGCTTGAAATATTTTTAAAAAGACTTGAAATGTTCAAAAATGTATTAAAATGTTCGAAATATTTTAAAATGACCTGAAATGTTTGAAGTGTTTCAAAATGTTTGAAGTGTTTCAAAATGTTTGAAGTGTTTCAAAATGTTTGAAGTGTTTCAAAATGTTTGAAGTGTTTCAAAATGTTTGAAGTGTTTCAAAATGTTTGAAGTGTTTCAAAATGTTTGAAGTGTTTCACAATGTTTGAAGTGTTTCACAATGTTTGAAGTGTTTCAAAATGTTTGACGTTTTTCAAAATGTTTGGAGTGTTTCAAAAGGTTTGGAGTGTTTCAAAATGTTTGGAGTGTTTCAAAATGTTTGGAGTGTTTCAAAATGTTTGGAGTGTTTCAAAATGTTTGAAGTGTTTCAAAATGTTTGAAGTGTTTCAAAATGTTTGAAGTGTTTCAAAATGTTTGAAGTGTTTCAAAATGTTTGAAGTGTTTCAAAATGTTTGGAGTGTTTCAAAATGTTTGGAGTGTTTCAAAATGTTTGGAGTGTTTCAAAATGTTTGGAGTGTTTCAAAATGTTTGGAGTGTTTCAAAATGTTTGGAGTGTTTCAAAATGTTTGGAGTGTTTCAAAATGTTTGGAGTGTTTCAAAATGTTTGGAGTGTTTCAAAATGTTTGGAGTGTTTCAAAATGTTTGAAGTGTTTCAAAATGTTTGAAGTGTTTCAAAATGTTTGAAGTGTTTCAAAATGTTTGAAGTGTTTCAAAATGTTTGAAGTGTTTCAAAATGTTTGAAGTGTTTCAAAATGTTTGAAGTGTTTCAAAATGTTTGAAGTGTTTCAAAATGTTTGACGTTTTTCAAAATGTTTGACGTTTTTCAAGATGTTTGGAGTGTTTCAAAATGTTTGGAGTGTTTCAAAATGTTTGAAGTGTTTCAAAATGTTTGAAGTGTTTCAAAATGTTTGAAGTGTTTCCAAATGTTTGAAGTGTTTCCAAATGTTTGAAGTGTTTCCAAATGTTTGACGTGTTTCCAAATGTTTGACGTGTTTCCAAATGTTTGACGTGTTTCCAAATGTTTGACGTGTTTCCAAATGTTTGACGTGTTTCCAAATGTTTGACGTGTTTCCAAATGTTTGACGTGTTTCCAAATGTTTCAAAATGTTTGACGGGTTTCCAAAATGTTTGAAGTGTTTCACGTCATTTAAAATGATTTGAAATGTTTAACGTCATTTAAAATGACATGAAGTGTTTCGCGTCATGTAAAATGACTTGAAATGTTTTGCGTCATTTAAAATTATTTGAAATGTTTCACGTCATTTAAAATTACATGAAATGTTTCACGTCATTTAAAATGACATGAAGTGTTTCGCGTCATGTAAAATGACTTGAAATGTTTCGCGTCATTTAAAATGATTTGAAATGTTTCACATAATTTAAAATGACATGAAGTGTTTCACGTCATGTAAAATGACTTGAAATGTTTCACGTCATTTAAAATGATTTGAAATGTTTGACAAGGTTGTAAATTGTTTTAAATTTTGACATGTTTAAAATCTTACATGTTTTGAAAAAGTCTGGGATGTTTGAAATGTTTTAAAAACATTTCAAAATGTTAGAATTGTTTTGAAATGTTTAAAATGTTTTACAATATGTTAACATTTCAAACATTTTAGTGACTTATTTGGAGCATTGAATGAATGAATTTTAACAGTACAGATTACACATATTTAACAATCATAGACATTTACACACAAAAAGAAAAGAAAAAGAATAATCGAAAAAGGAATAGGCTGAAGCCAAAGCTTATATTTGCCTAACCTGTACATTCACTGAAAATTAGATTGCCTGGAACATCAACGTTAAAAAAATCAATGGATGAAAGTAATTAATATATTCTATAATTTTCAATTATTTCACCTTTCAAGGTTTTCTTAAACAAATCTCTTTCTTTCTTTCTTACCAATGATTGTCACACTCAACTCATCACTGAGCTTGTTCTACCATTTAACTCCCAAAACTGAAACACATTTGTATTTTATATTCCTTCTTACTTCACCTATTTCAAAAATCACTATCCCCCGTAAATTATAGTTGTCTCCTCTTAATTCAAATAACCTAAGAATACAAGCTGAAAGGCTGTTGTTCTTTACTCAAAACATAATTTTCATTGTTTTTAATTTAAAAACACAATATATGATCATTTTACACATTAGTACTTATAAATAATGGATTAGTATGTTCATAGTAGCACACTTTGTGTATTATTCTAATGACCCTTTTTTGAAGTTTAATTATTGGGTCTATGTTTGTTTTATAAATAGTTCCCCAAACTTCAACACAATATGTTGAATATGGAAAAACAAAAGAATAATATAACATATGCAGACATGTCTTATTCAGCATTTGTCTTACTTTATAAAGACTAACAATGGATTTGGATATTTTTCTCTTTATATATTCAATTTGCAACATAATTAAATATGTCGTTAATTTAAAAAATTGATTTTGATTCATTATTTTTTGAGCAATGACAGAAAAAAACAGCCTGCATGGCAGCTTTGTGTCATCAGTCAACATTACAACTTGTTCTCGTTACATTTCACCTGTTTGCTCTTTTATTCCACTTTTTGATTTTTTTTAAGTATATCTAGAATGTTAAAAAATGACCCCGCGCCGTACTCTTGACTCCTCAGTGTTTGTGTTGCACCGTGTAAAAGCCGTCCTAATCCTTTTCCACACGTGCGGGTGGCAGACTGCGCTCTTTAGGAGACGTCATTCGGACAAAAATGTGCTGACATCACAACTTTGATGCAGACTGATTATTTTCAAGGTGCTGCTCGTTACATTTTTCCAGTCAATCTAGGTCAAAGACGGCAATGAAGCCCAGTTAAATGTTGAGTTGCTTTGGTGCTCAATAGTCTCCTTTCTAACAGACACACACACACACACACACACACACACACACACACACATAAATTGCCCCCTACCCATCCTTACCCTTCCCCCATGCTAGCGGTCAGTCTTAACCCAACTGGGGGGGTTTGGCGTTTGTACTTATTAATTGTTTTTGCATATTTTGGACTCTCCACCCATATGAATTGTGTGTGTGTGTGTGTGTGTGTGTGTGTGTGTGTGTGTGTGTGTGTGTGTGTGTGTGTGTGTGTGTGAGAGAGAGATTTTCATATTTTATACAAAAATGTGGAAATAAGTGAAGGAAGACTTGTTACTTTTAGACTGTCAACAACATAATAAACCTTGTGTGGTGTTCGGGTCTGCTGGACCCGTTTTGATTTTTTTATTAAAAGAAAAATTATACAATTAATTATTTTTCAAACTGAGACTGACTGACTTTGGCTCATTCTCTGTGAAGAACATATATCAGAATACATATTTTGTTGACCGTACACCCCCACCCCCCTACACATTTCTATTACATATGGGGGTGGAAATTGATGTTTTGTGTAACACACACACACACACACACACACACACACACACACACACACACACACCAACTAGTGTTAGTTTTGACAGCAAAATATGATTTAGTTTTAGTCATAGTCTTTTGACTAAAATGTAATTTAGTTTTAGTCATAATTTTGTTGCGATCCGCTGCTCGGATCTGTACATATTCTGGTTTATTGTTCCATTTTTGTATCACCCTGTTGTTTAACGTCATTATTTCCTGTTTAGTCTGTCACCATGGTAGCTCATTAGTTCACCTGCCCCTTATCTACGCACACCTGTTTCTTCTAATCACCTCCCTTATTTAAGCTCGCCCCTTTTCGTTATTCATTCTGGGATCTTAATTGGCCCACGTGCAACCGTGACGACTCTCATCCTTCTACTGTATGTATTTTCTCGCTAGCTCTGACGCTATGCCACTTGTTTATTCCAGTTTTCATACTGATGATTTGTTTTCTCGTTTGTGCTCTTGTGCCAAGTTTTAGTTTCTTAGTGTTTTATCCTAGCTTTCACGCTAGCGTCTTTTGTTTGCTTTCTCTTTACACCAGTGTTTTTGTTCCTAGCCTTTTTATTATTTAATAAATCCATTTATAACTTACCTTGTTGTGTTCATCGCTTCGACGCATCCCTGGAAGAACCAATCCGGCATTACAATGCCACACAAGCCTCACAAATTTAGTTATTTAAATTGTTTTAGTTTTAGTCTAGTTTTAGTTGACGAAATATCATAAGATTATAGTCGAGGAAAAATACAGTAGATTTAGTCGACTAAAGGGTAATATGTTAAACTTTCCCTTCCATTTCTGAAAGTCAAAGCAAAACAGCGGAAAAATCACCGATACAAGTCGTATTTTGATGAAAATCATGTCTCAAATTTAGTATTTCACGAGTAAGCCGTGTAATAAACGAGATAACGTCGAGTGAGTTGTATGTTGTGGAAAATGCTTACCTGTGTGTGGATTTCGGGGTGATTCGACTGTAAATGTCGCTTCAAGTTTGTTGTGTTTTTCCCCGTAATCGTCACGCTGCATTTCTTACACTGCGTCTTATTTTGACGTCAAATATAAAATTTCCCCATATGTCCTCTCTCCTCTTCCTCCCCGGCGTTGACATGTTGTCTTCTGCAGTCTCAAACGCAAACTACGTTTACGTGACTTCCTTACCACGTCGCTCTGATTGGTTCTCTTCCCAACTCCTCCCGCCTCTTCCTAACGAAATGAGTTCCGATTGGATCTCGTCTCTGGCAGACATTTTCGTCTCGTTTTTATTCGTTGACGAATATGTCAATACACCTCGTCATCGTCTTAGTCCACGAAAATAATTTTTTATTTAGTTGTTGTCTCGTTTTAGTCACGAAAAAAAGGTCGTTGACGATAACTATAACGAAAATTTTTAACTATGATGAAAATTTTTCGTCAACAAAATTAACACACACACACACACACACACACACACACACACACACACACACACACACACACACACACACACACACACACAGCACGCCTAGACAGGAAGAGGACAGAGTGTAGGTACACAGAACATCTCAGAGGGTCAAATGTGCGAGAAATAGAGAGCAGACAGTGTTGACAAGCAACCTTGTGTGGGAACCGCAGGTGCAGAAACAAAAGAAGCATCCCTATGGGATGCAGAAACTGGCACGGAAATTTTCCGTGCAACGTTCATATTGTTGTTACTCAGCCAGTGTGTGATTACTCAGCCAGTGTGTGAGGGTCAATCAAATGCTTTTATGTTGAAATACTGAACACCTTAGTCCAATAAACATCTGTTCAGTATTTTAACATAAAAGTGTTTGATTGTGCGGTATTAAAAGCCACAAAATGCAACGGGTCCATCAGACCTACAAACGCTGGATGAGTAACAACAATATGAACAACACACAAGGGTTAAGGTGCCACACTTACAATAATATGCAATTATTGATTTTCAAAATAATTGTCTTTATGCAGGCAGACTCGGATTTTTTGTCTACATCAGAGGTGTCCAAAGTGCGGCCTGGGGGGCCATTTGCGGCCCGCAGCTAATTGTTTAGTGGCCTACCACACATTCTGGAAATGCTATTGCAAAAATGAATAAAAAAACACTAAAAAAAGTAGAATGAGGCAAAATCTAACGGGGAAATGTTGCAATTTTGACACAA
>NC_084634.1:11362908-11365408 GCF_033978795.1 Nerophis ophidion | reverse complement strand
TAAGTTTATGAGTTTGAACATCAAATATCTTGTCTTTGTAGTGCATTCAATTGCATTTGGATTGAAAAGGATTTGCAAATCATTGTATTCCGTTTATATTTACATCCAACACAATTTCCCAACCCATATGGAAATAGGGTTCGTGTGTGTGTGTGCGTGTGTGTGTGTTTGTGTGTGTATATAGTAGGGGTGTAAAGGTACGTGTATTTGTATTGAACCATTTCGGTACGGGGGTTTCGGGTCGGTACAGGGGTTTACCGAACGAGTTTTTAAGCTAAAGTCTTAACAAGCTGCTTTGCTTCTTCTCCCTCTGTGTCAGCACCCAGCATTGTCCCACCCACACAACCATCTGATTGGTTACATATATAGCGGTGCGTATTCAGAGCGGTAACAGCCAATCAGCAGTGTGTATTCAGAGCGGTAACAGCCAATCAGCAGTGTGTATTCAGAGCGCATTTAGTAAATGCTTCAGCGTTGAGCAGATTGGTGTTTAGCAGGTGAGCTTAATAATAAACACCTCCCAGTCAACTACTACTAACATCACTATGAGCCAGTTGACCTTCTAGAAACTTAAACTGCAGCTCAGCTCGCTCGCAGTTCTGGCTTGAGGGGAAGGCTAATTAGCTTTTAGCGTAACGTTAGCTCATTTTGCTGTGTGTGTTTGCGTGCGTGCGTGCGTGTGTGTTTGTTAGGGGCAACCAAAGCCCTGTCTGTCTGTTATTTCATTGAACTCCATGGTGTTCAGGGATGAATAGTCTCTCCTATTGCTATTGTACTATTTTTTCAGCTACAGTTACATTAATCATTAGTAATGTAGAGAACTAGTTTTGAATGGCAGGGTCCCTGCTATCACATGTTGATAAAAATATAACATTTACATAATAAAAGTCAACTACAGGCTTTCCAAATGCTGTAATAAATCAAGCATGATGAGTTGACTTATAATTATATGAGTTGACTTATAATTATAAGTCAACTCATCATGCACTTTTTATATGTAGAAGAAAGGTTTTGTCATTTTATTTAATCAAAGCAACAACTTGAGGCAGTTTAATGTGGATTAACGTGGGCAGAATTATTAGTGTTCACAATGTTAAAAGGATAAAGCAATTGTTTACAAATTTGGTAAATAAATAACCAAAAATTTTATATTTTGTCGTTTTCTTACTGTACCGAAAATTAACCGAACCGTGACCTCTAAACCGAGGTACGTACCGAACCGAAATTTTTGTGTACCGTTACACCCCTAATATATATATATATATATAATATACTTTTTTTTGTATGTATATATGTTCCGTATTTTTCGGGCTATAAGTCACATTTTTTTTCATAGTTTGGCCGGGGGTGCGACATATACTCCAGAGCGACTTAAGTGTGAAATTATTAACACATTACCGTAAAATTTCAAATAATATTATTTATCTCATTCGCGGAACAGGCGAAGAAAATGTCAGCAATCGTCACATACACGTCAAGTATTTGGCGGGGGAGGGTCATGGCAGAAGTGCGTTGTGGGTCATGGAATGCTAACTGTTATATGCTACTGTCGTAGCTATTAAAATGGATCATTTCATCGTTGGCGGTAACTTATAAAAACTGAGAAGAGCTGAACAAAAATGGCAACGAAAAGGAGATCATGTACTGCAGATTACAAGCTTTTCGTTGTGAAAAAATGCAGCAGAAAACGACAAGAGGAAGCGGTGCATACCTTTGGAGTTGTTTAGAAGCGACATCGAGGAAGAAGATTTCATGGGATTTATGGATTAGGAGTGACAGATTGTTTGTTTGGTAAACTTCTAGCATGTTCTATATGGTATAGTTATTTGAATGACTCTTACCATAATATGTTACGTTAACATACCAGGCATGGTCTCAGTTGGTTATTTATGCGTCATATAACGTACACTTATTCAGCCGGTTGTTCACTATTCTTTATTTATTTTAAGTTGCCTTTCAAATGTCTATTCTTGGTTTTGGATTTTATTAAATAAATTTCCCCCAAAAATGCGACTTATACTCCGTTGCGACGTACATATGTTTTTTTCCTTCTTTATTATGCATTTTTGGCCGGTGCGACGTATACTCCGGAGCGATTTATAATCCGAAGATGTGTGTGTATATATATATATATATATATACTAGGGCTGGGCAACGATTAAAAATTTTAATCGAAGTTAATCGCACTATTTCTCTGATTAATCGCGATTAAATGCATTGTATACGCAAAGCCCAATAATGAATTCAAAAGTAGTGTGTAATGCACCTTTATTGGAATATTCTCCCACATGAACAAAAGCGCCAAAACATTTGTTGTGCAAACACAATTTAAATCAGTCCTTGTTAAACAGTAGCAGTTAAATAGCATATTTTATGAAAATCAACTCAAAAAATGTAA
The DNA here is from genome assembly GCF_033978795.1 of Nerophis ophidion. Lineage (NCBI taxonomy): Eukaryota > Metazoa > Chordata > Actinopteri > Syngnathiformes > Syngnathidae > Nerophis > Nerophis ophidion. Next base: position 11,363,010 of record NC_084634.1, on the reverse strand, counting down.
ATACAAACATTTAAGCTTATTACTAACACTGTCAGGGTATTTAAGTTATCCTGTTTGTTATGGAAAATAAATATAATCTACATACAAATCTCTGAGCCACAA